>NC_090876.1:17543668-17596168 GCF_036669935.1 Montipora foliosa
GCGCTACTATTGATGATTTTGTGTTCGGAGGTGAGTGAAAACACATTTTTTTCCCATTTCCCTGACCATTGTGTTGCGTACACTTGCTTTGAGTGTTCTTTAATATTTATTTTCGAACCGGCGTGTTCCATATTGAGTGAACGAGCTCAAAACTAAACCGGCGTATGACTTCTTATCGGCTGCTTTTGTCAATTTCAGCCCTCGGCCCGCGAGTAGAGCAGTTTGTTCAGTCGTTTTGTAACGATTGAGTTGTAAACAATTTAATTTAATTTTCAAAGGAAAAATGTTGTCTGCAAAGTACACAATTCAACGATCAATCTGATTTATAATTCTTGGCTGTATCTTGCAAAATAAAGTACTACAAGTGAAACAACTTTCGTGTGCGAGAGTTTGATTCCCCATTATATGTTTCACACTGAAAAGTCTGAAAATGCTTTGGCGATTTTTTACATGGCGCTGATTTTATTCAACTGAATTATTGTATATTCCTGATAAAATTACAGCCGTTCAAAAATTACAGCAGTACTTTCCATATTATTGCAAAACACGTCGACATCTACAATGTTGTTGGAGATACAAAGTGTGCAATTTCTATTATTGTATTATTGTTAACTAGATAAGTTGAGCTGCAGTATTTTCGAATAAAAAAATTACAACTACTGTTGGGTATTTTAAACTCTGATACAAATCTGCAAACTACGTATTATATTGACTGTTTCGTTGCCACTTATCGATAGCTATTACTAGTTAAGCGAATAATTAGTTCGTGCAAGAGAAAATGAGGGGACAGAGAGGGAGGATCCCGGTCCAGCCCTTGGGATATGTCATGTCCACGAAAGTTATTTTTAGACGAGCGGAAATCTTTTTACTAGCGGAAGTCTGTCTTCCGAGGCGTCCGCATGCAGGCCAACCTCGATCTGATGTTTGAATGGATATGAATATCGTCACCCTTTCACGTGCGCCGCCATTTTCTCTTTTTACTAAGAACCTGAGAGCGAGGCAAGACTGTGTGCGGACGTATCGGAAGACAGACTTCCGCTCGTCTGAAAATAACTTTCGTAGACATGACATATCCTGGCTAACGCCCTGAGCCTCCCTCTCTGTCCCCTCATTTTCTCTTGGTTCGTGGCGCTGCAAAAGAGGAGTATTGCATATTTGTGTGCTAAAGTACGTGACCATAAAAGCAACCATGTTTAGGGTTGCTCTTTTCAGGCAAATCTGAGTAATTTTATTTTAGAATTTCCTGATAAAAAGAAATTCTGTGTAAGTAACAAGATTTTATTATATCTTTGGGATAGTACGCGCGCTGTGATTGGCTGATTTAGCGGACCTTATTCTACAGTACGGCTGCTTTACGGACCTCTTAAAATTAATGTGAAATTTTGATAAAACATTCTCTAGCAAGTTTTTCATGTCATTTATGTCACGTAATCTTGTAAAACTGTTTAAATCGTGCAAGCAACTATTTCAAAAAGCCAAGAAGATTTAGTCGTTTCAGAATTTTGACGCGCAATCGTTGTGGCGCTTGAACCTCCCGCTTGACTTCAACTAGTTTCCTTTCCCGCACTTCTGATTACCTCAGAGATAAAATAAATATCTTACTAAGCTCGTTTTCTCGGTACGTACTGTAAGTTACGGATCCTCGTTTTTCCCGTTGATTTAAGCGCGGGCCATAACTTACATAACTTACAGTACGGACCACGAACAGGCTTAGTAAGAGGTATGTCTGTGCATGTGCAAAGTACAAAGTTAAGTGCCGTAAAGACATATGTCCGAGCTGCATTTGCATTGGTACTTATCTTTGGTTTGCGCGACTGGTGCAGCTCGATTGCGAGCAACTCCTTTTTGGGGTGAAGACAGTTACTTTTATTTGTCACGCATTCCCGAATAAGACGTGACGGCCCTCAAAAGTCTCCACCTAAGAAACAAAAAAAGGGTTGGGCCGTGTTCCTTGTCCTGTACTTTCAAGAGCTTCAGAGATATGTTTATGGTGTTTTCGCATCCAGTTTGATCAGCGCTGGCGGGTTTATCGTAGCAACTTCGTTTGTTCCCCGTCCGCATAAGTTTCTTAAAAGCGCAAAAAGGGCCTTACGATAACCATCGTTCAGAAGTATATACAGACATGGATTAATAGCGCTGTTTGCATGACCTATCCAAAAAAATACCAAGATGACAACAGGTGATAGTTTGTGCTTTTGATCAGGCCGCACAAACATGCAAAAATGATTGATATAAGTTGGAAACCAGCACAGCGCGAAAACAACGCATATAACAACCAACAGTCGCACGACCTTGCGCCTGGACTTCTCAACCACGGCACGGTTGCTATCGGTCATGTTGCCTGGAATTTTACGATGAACCAGTTTACGGCATATCAATGTGTATATAACGATAGTTATGAAGAGTGGCAAGGCGTACACTACTACGAAAATTGATATGTGAAGGATTTTGAATACGCGATAAACTTCATTCTCTGAGAGATCTTTACTGAGCGCAATGTCGCAATAGTAACCATTTGTGACCGGAACAAATGTCACATTAAAAAGAAACGCGTAAGGGAACATTAATGCAAACGATAGAACCCATATCATCGTTGATAGGATCTTTGGTCGTTGGAAAATTGCTTCTCGAAGAGGAAAGAATACGGCATAAAATCTCTCAACGGAAATGAACAATATTGTTAACACTGAAGCTGCTATAGAAACAGGAATAGCGTAGAAAAGCATTTTGCAAGTAACGATTCCCAATATTCCTCCAAACCAAAGAGTTCCTTTGTAAAGATGTGCGACTTGGTATGGCATAACTGTTATGGTCAGTAATAGATCGGCAATAGCCATATTTGCTATAAAGAGGTTCGTTACACGTCTAGAAGATTTTTTCAACACTACAAACAAGCCAAAGGAATTGCCAAAAAAGGCTATCAAGAAGGTAACTGCATATGCTGATGTCAAGCCAATCTGGGCGTTCGATGATAAATAACCAGGAACTTGTCGCGTGGAACTGGAGTCAATTGTTCCTACAAAAGGAATAATAATAATAATAATAATAATAATGAAAAGAACACAAGTGACCGTGAAGCAAGGTGTCATGTGATACATGCATGGCTTCGAGGCCCTCGTACGATATCGAGATAAGTGGCCAGTCAGCGCTAGTTGTCAGGGCATTGGAACTTATGATCGGATGGTTACGTTCGACCCCAGAAAATCCAATACCGATAAATCTCTTTATGATTTAATGTCTTACCTTTGTTCTTCTTTTAACGCTATGGATGGAAATTAGTTGCCAGATGGGGGATATGGTGAGATATAATGTGCTCAAAGGACTGAGGTGGTAAAAAGCGGGGGGGGGGGGGGGGTGGGGGTTGGAATAAAGGAATCCATGGTTCTGCCTCCAAATAGTCTTACGGGGAAAACGAAATAAAAGGGAGGTGATCCTATGGGGCGCCGTACTAGTCAATATTGTTTACTTATTTCTATGGTCTCCTGGACTTTTTATGTGATCAAGTTAACTTTTTATGTGGTCTCTTTGAAATTTTATGCGGTCAACCTGACTTTTTGTATGGTCAACTTGTGACTTTTTATATGGCTAACCTTTGACTTTTTATATGGTCAACCAGACTTTTTATATGGTCAACTGTTGACTTTTTACTTGGTCAACTGTTGACTTTTTATTTGGTCAACTGTTGACTTTTTATTTGGTCAACTGTTGATTTTTTATTTGGTCAACTGTTGACTTTTTATATGGACTTTTTATTTGGTCAACTAATGCACTGCGCGCGAGGCTCGCAACAAATATGGCTGACAGTAACGAGAGCGTGGACCAAATCACGTCCGCCTGTGCTATAGCGACTCAGGCGCTTGAAGCAATTGGCAACCTCCAATGCAGAAAGGGGGTAAGGATGGATGGCGAAAGGATAATAAAGCTCTCAGGGCAAGGGAGTGTATACATCAGATGTATAGATCCCCTTGAAGATGAGGATAAAGATGAAGAGGATGAGCAACTGATGAGTCCAACCTTTAGTCAACTCTCTGATGACCTCTCAAACAACCCTGTGGTAACAATGTCTTCACCCCTTCAGCAGCCAATTAGTCAGCCTCAGCCTCTAGATCAGGCAGATCCACTGTTTTCAGTGCCTGTAGAATTGCCTGTAGAAGTGCCTCCATTTATTGACCTATGGAGTGACCAGTCCACTCACAATAATTGTGATGTAGTTATTAGTAATGTCGTACCAACTTCTTCAACATGCAGGGATGAAGTGCCAACGAAAATAATAAGAGTACACAGGTCCCTCATTAGAGAAGATATGATTGAGATCTTTCTAGATCCCTCAATATTGAAATTTAGTTTAAATGCCATCATTATAAATCAGCATGGTATTGAAGAGGCTGGACAGGGTAATGGGGTCCTAAGGGAAGTCTTTTCTTTGTTTTGGAAAGATTGTTATGAGTCACACATGTTGGGAGAGTGTGAGAGGGTTCCCTACATCAGGCATGATTTTGACAGAAAAAAGTGGGAGGCAGTCGGAAGGATACTTGTTAAGGGATGTACTGATTGCCAATATTTTCCCCTTAAGATAAGCAAAGCTTTTTTCACTGGTTGCCTTTTTGGGGAGGGAAGTGTAACCTCCATGATGTTGCAAGACTCCTTCAAGCACTATGTCTCTAAATCTGAGGCTAGTGTAATGGAGGGCTGTTTGTCTGATAGCATTCAGGGTGACAATGCAGAATTACTTGACTTTTTGTCAGCTTTTGATTGTAAACGAAGAGTTACACAAGACAACCTAGTGGAAGTAATCAGAGAACTTGCCCACAAGGAAATAATTCAGAAGCCTCAATATGTAGCTGATTGCTGGGGGCCTATTGTTTCCCACCTTAAGTTATATTTTCCTGATATGTTTTCTTTGCATGAACTGTATTCCTCCATACTGCCAACTAATGTCAAAGTTATTTCCCTCCTTAAAGCAACACCCCTTACAGCTGCTGAGGGGGAGACCTTAGCTCACTTAAAGAGATTTATAAGAGGTCTTGACGAGTCCAAACTTGCCACTTTTTTGAGATTTACTACAGCATCAGATGTTCTTGTTACTGATACGCTGACAATTTCTTTCACAAACAATGAAGGGTTTCAAAGACGGCCAGTTGCTCACACATGTAGCTACACGTTAGAACTACCAAGCACCTATTCAAGTTTCTGTGAGTTCAGAGAAGAGTTCATGGCTGTTTTAAATGCAGATAATTGGGAAATGACCATAGCTTAAAGACAAATTATGCTCTCATTTACATTTGTTTAACCACCCAATCTTCTGTCACTTTGTTAAGTCTGGTAATAGTTGAGGTTTCATTTAAAGGAAAATTTCTCCTCAAAATTACATGTCTTTAATAATGCAACATGCAGGTCATCAGTATAGGGAAATTGATCACCAAAGATCAGATGTTCCAGATATTTCTCCCAATTAGTATTAAAAGAAATGTGTCACGAACTTTGAGGAGAATGTGCTTGTCCAGTAGTGGAACTTACAGAAATAGGTTGGATGGCACAGTTTTTATCACTTTCTACAAGCTTGTTGTATTAATCGATTGATACAACAAAAATGGTATCAAGAACATGCCTTAACACAGGTAAACAATTTATGAAAATGTTCTCAATATCACCAATGTTTAGGCACATTTATGATTCCATTTTTTATTGTGTCAACTGCTGAAGAATGGTTTTATTAATCCGTCACGTAAACTTGCTGGAATGTGATATAAATCGATGTCAGCCACCTTGAATAAAATTGCAAGAAGTGCATTATAAAGGATTTTATGATGAGGTAACGGTTGTAAGGCTCTGCTGTCTTTGAATAATTTTGAATAATCGTTATATCTTACAACTTTGTTATTGTTGTTGAAATTAAGAGTTAGGTTAAAAGAGATCTTGTTCAATAAAATCAATGTTTGATGTTTTCAGCTGACGCCTTTGGTCTCTTATATGTCTTCATAGTAGCATACAGTCAAGGAAATCAGAAATGTCGTCAATCTAATGTTTCTAGTACCTTACGATGACTCGCAAAATAAAGATTATTTGTCAAATCATAGACACTAATATGTTTAAACAATGCAAATAAGTGATTTCTCCACTTCTGTCTTCGTCTTGCAAAGTATTGCATCGACTTTCCAAATCTGCCATCTGTTGAGAAGAAATGTGAGCACTGATCCTTGGAACTACCACCTGGTAGTCTTCCTCCTCCGCAGGGAATGGTCCTGATGGATCAAATCCATATTTATGTGCGATATCGGTATCAAATACACTCGCCACTCCAGCATAACTAGACTGTTCATTCTCAAGCATAACAGATGTATATAACTGTAGTGGAGAACGATTTCCTTCAGAGGATAAGGGATGGCTTTGCCATTGGTTTTTGAACTCTTCTAAGCACTTGTTAATTCTGGGGATGTATGTGTAATGTAATGCAAATAAATGCAGTTCATTAAGAGGATCAAGAAGCCCTCCTCCTCCAAGTGGGCAAATGTTCTTGCAAAGAAACAAAGTACGCCAGAATAGACATCTCTGTGTGCTCTCTCGACGCGGCAGTTGTGTACGGAACTGCCAGTTATGATGCTTCCCCTGCCAACACCTCTCTGTTCTAACATGAATTGTGCCACTTTAAAATTTTCCATACCGTAGTCGCTTCGCACCCTAGATGGTGATCCGTAGCTGTTAACTCCCTTGACAAACTGCTCCAACACTGTGTCAGCTGTATTGTCATTACAGCAGTGCGCGTAAATTATAAGGCGGGAATACCCATCAACGCATAGATGGGTTATGAGTCGCCATCTGATAAGTTTGTGATTGCTGTCAATGTGCCACAAAGCATTTGGAGTTGGAACACTGTATTTTCTTCTGTAAATTGCTGGTCGCCACCTCAAGGCTGTGCCAATGGGATCAAGTGTGCGGAGACAATTCCTCACTCGCCATCGTTGGATATTTAATCCTCTACTCCTGAGAGCACCCAACAGTCTTGCCTGCCCAATATTGGGAGTTAAGGTTTGGATTTCTTGTACTATTTTTTCTAAATCAGTATCTGAAATCTGAGTCCAGCTTAAGTCCTCGTCCCCAGTCATGCCATACATCATTCTTCTCCTCCTTAGAGTACTCTCACTCACTCCAAGTAAATCGGCTATTTTTTTCCACGGGAAATGCAGTTCTCTCAAAAAACGTATTTGTTCTTCCTCGATAACGTAACGTGGGCGTCCTGGACCATTGCATGTGGAAATGGTTGGGCTACTATATGCAGTTTCCCTAGTTAAATCTGGAGCACCGTGTCTATGTAGTTGTAGTAGATCACCCAAGTTCCTTACATTAGTCAGAGTTACATTTAGGATTCGTAACACCTCAGCAAAATCACGATTGCTTTCAATCTCGGAAATCAGCAACTGAATGGTGTCTACAGCAGCCATCAATCTACCAATAGCCCGATCAATATCCTCTAATGACAAGCTTTGCGACCTATCGGCTTCTTCAAACGTTGTTATTGTAGAAAGCAATAGCTTGAGATTGTCGAAGAATAAAAACAATCCATATTCGTTTCTTTCTCTCGCTGTGTCTCGACTCATACTTGGTCAAAGATCACCGTACCGCTGTCACTAATTGATTTCGCTGAAAGCCCCGTCAGGCGTGCGATGCGTTTTATAGTTGACCAAATAAAAAATCAACAGTTGACCAAATAAAAAGTCAACAGTTGACCAAGTAAAAAGTCAACAGTTGACCATATAAAAAGTCTGGTTGACCATATAAAAAGTCAAAGGTTAGCCATATAAAAAGTGACAAGTTGACCATACAAAAAGTCAGGTTGACCGCATAAAATTTCAAAGAGACCACATAAAAAGTTAACTTGATCACATAAAAGGTCCAGGAGACCGTAGAAATAAGTAAACAATATTGACTAGTACGGCGCCCCATATGATCCTGTTGAAGGTAAAGTGGCACTTCGTGAATTAAACTATTGGACTAAATAAGCCATCAACAACAATAAGCCAACTCGGTAAACATCGAAAACAACAAAGCCGTTTTGATTTGCTTACCGTTTGTTTCTGTGCCGTTGTTGGGACCGTTCATTTTATTTTTAGCCTCAAGGAATCTGGACTTATCTGTTGAGACAATAAGGATGAACTTGAGTACAACTCTTATAGCGGTGAGATTAAGTTAAGGGAAACTTATAACTAACGTGATACAAAAATAACATGTATACAAGTGCATATGTCCTTCTATGTGAATGTTCCTTTCAGTTCGCCCAGAGAGGTGTCGAAGGTGTCGATGTTTTGCCTATATAGCTACTTTGCTATGGTAGTATCCACTTAGGTTGGTCCTCAGCTCGGTTTAACCAAATGTAAGCAAAAGCAGCGAGCACGATTTGTAAATTCTGTTGTTAGAGATCTGGATTCGGTTTGGATTCCGTTCCAATGTGTACAAAATATTCGGATTTTCCGTAATGTTTAGAGGCTGGTGAAGTAGAAACGTGAGGTGGTGCTCTCACCACAGCGCCATCCCATCGCCCAATGTTCTTTGGTTCATCTCAGATCTCTAGGCGATTTAAGTGGGTTTACGTTGTTGTTGTTTACAATGCTCCGACAAACGTATTCAAAATACCTCGTTTAATATCATACAAGAGGAGATAATCATTCAAGGAAATTAATTGAAGGTTTCATAATTAGCTGTATTCACAAACTCACAAATTAAAAGGGAGACCGCGCAGGTCTGTCACTTTTTTTCAAATTTCACTATGTCCAAATTTGCAGTGGATTTTACAATCTGCAACTTGCCGGCGAATGTTAGGTTGACGGATTTTCAAGTCGGATGTCGGATTCTCACAATTTTCACAACTCGGATGTCGGCTTTTCACAAGTTTTTTGTCAGGTTTTCAGCAACTCGGATGGCACCTGCAAGCTTCCATAGATTATCACAGTTGTCATTAGGTTACAAAGAAAGAGACGAAATATGTCAAGTATAGAGAACTCAATGTCTGCTGAAAAAAAAAACCAGAATTATGGAAAAAGTAACAACAGTAATTTTATAAAAAAGTCAGTCTTTCCAAAGTGCGAATATTGTGTTAAGAACACTTAGTTTGTAGACCCATAGTAAACCAAAAAACCATACAAAAGTTGCAAAGAGACACCACCACCCTATAGCAGTCTTCTTTTATTGTAAACAAATAAGGAAATAGAATCCTAAAGAAATCTTACTAGAACGGCAAAAGCCAAAAAGGGAATTTCCCTAAAACCTATTTTACAAACGAACGGCACAAAACATCTCAAATGGTTAAATTAATGTCTCCGACGTTAATTTTGAAGTTTTATCTCGTGTAGAAACGTCTATGTAGAAACGCATAATTACTTATATTCAAAACTGAATAACATAGAATACATGAAACGTTTCGTACATTTGAACAGTGGGAATATCTATATGCTATTCACGGGCTGGGAGGTCCGTATAGGAAAAAACTGTACCCGAGGTCTTCAGTACGGCCCGAGGCCGCAGGCCGAGGGACGTACTTAAGGCCGAGGGCACAGTTTTTCCCTATACGGACCGACCTAAGCCGGTGAATAACATATTTATTTCTTCTGCTGTTTTTCTTTCTGAAAATGAACCCAGGCAAACTGGAAAAATAAAGGTTTTCTACGCGCTCTACATCGCACTGTCACAGTTGAAATTAACGTATAACTGAAAAAAGCGCTCCGTTCGCAAAGCGCACAGAAAAATGATAGATTAACGACAAAACAGAACTTCAAATAGCTCTTGGTGCAATAAATATAAAAAACAAATTGTTATATTTCATAGCAAGCACAGAGAAACAAGCTAAAAAAACTAAACAATGATGTACAAGCAGGAGAATAATGTTCTACGTATTAAAATTCTTTGTCTTGTTGAAAATGAAACGAAAGTTCTTAAAACAGGAGGAAAATTTTTCGTGAAAAATACTCAAACATCTGTCTCTGCCCTCCTATCTTATTATTTGAATTCTCATATCTTATTATTTGAGTTCTCTGCAGTAAGTCGTTTTAGTTGAACAGCATGTCAACATTTCAGGAAAAACAACAACGCGAAAAACCACAACTTCGCGACGTGTTTGTTTGCCTATTTTAGCTAGGAATCCGTATATTCTTAAATGAAGCAATATAAAACGAGATTAGAAAATGGAACTCCAAAGAAAACAACAGATGTCAACCGAAAAACCGAGTTAGAAAAACTGCTCTGCAGTGTAAATTGTTTTATGTTCAACGGCATGTCAACAGTTCAAGAAAACCAACGAGTCGAAAACAGCAAAGTGTTGTCAGCAAAATCATGTGAATACTCGCCTTTTTGAAGAATAACCAGGCCTTTCACTCCATTTCTGATGTTTTTCCTTCTCTTTGCAACGGTTAGTAAGCAAAGATTTGCAATTTAAGAGGTAAAATCCAACGGTTCGTCGCGCCGTAGTGAAAACATTTTCATTTAGCCGCGACAGTTTCAGTACGGAACAGATTTCGGACCGTGGTCCGTATCGTAAAAAGCTGGACCGGCTGCGGGCGCGCGAATAGCCAATCATATTCAAGGATTTAGGATTCCGGCCCGCTAAGATGCTTCAGAAAAAAATAAATTGAAATACGTCATAGATAGAGATTATCAGAGTTACTGTTGATACAAAGAACGGGACGAAATATGTCAGAAGGAAAGAAAGGAACTTTATTTAAATGTCTATAGTCGTTCTAGCGCTGGAGCACTAATTGGGGACACTGTAAACTGAAATATGAATTAACTCAAATCAAGTTAAATGTTGGTTTTTGAGGAGAGGGGAAAACCGGAGTACCCGGATATGACTAAATGTCGATAACTAAGTGTAGGTAACTAAATGTCTAAGATGTTAAGTTAAAGGAAAGTACGTATTTTTACAAACCTGCGCTGAAAAAACTAAGGAACAGAATAAAAAGTAATGAACAGTAAGTTTAAAACAAAGTTAGCCTTTCCAAATCATTGAAATTGCGAATATTGTGTAAAAGAACACTTAAGTTTTTAGACTCAAAAACCCTAAAACTGTACAGAGGTCGCACAGACACATCACCCTATTATCAAGGAGTCACGGCTTCTATTATTATGATTTTATCTAAAAAAATTAGGATATAAAATCCTTAAGAAATCTTACCTTGAAAGGCAAACGCAAAAAGCATCTTCTCAAAAGGCATTTTACCACGAACGGAACAAAATATCTCAAATGGTGAACTAAACTGACTCCGGTGTTAATTTTAAAGTTTCATCTGACTCGTGTAGAAACTTCTATGTAGAAACACTCAATTACTTATATTCAAAGTCAGTCTTTCCAAATTGCAAATATTGTGTTAAAGAACGCTTATTTCATGGACCCATAGTAATTGAGTAATTGAGTAACTGCTTTTTGGCTTTTGTCGTTCAAGTAAGATTTCTTTAGGATTCTCAAAGGTGACACGGTACTCTCCAGTGCTTGAAACTGCCAACCACTTGTTTTGGAAAGCCGATCTTTTAAAGTGTTTTCAAGATAAAATAGGTTTTAGGGAAATTCCCTTTTTTGGCTTTTGCCGTTCAAGTAATATTTCTTTAGGATTCTATTTCCTTATTTATTAAGAATAAAAGAAGACTGCTATAGGGTGGTGGTGTCTCTGTGCAACTTTTGTATGCTTTTTTGGTTTACTATGGGTCTATGTGTTCTTAACACAATATTCGCAATTTGGAAAGACTGACTTTTTTTTTAAACTTACTGTTGTTACTTTTTCCATAATTCTGTTTTCTTTTTCAGCAGACATTGAGTTCTCTATACTTGACATATTTCGTCTCGTTCTTTGTAACCTAATGATAACTGTGATAATCTACAGAAGCTTGCAGGTGCCATCCGAGTTGCTGAAAACCTGACAAAAAAAAAAGGGAAAACCCGACAACAAAGTTGTGAGAATCCGACATCGACTTGAAAATCCGTCAACCTAACATCCGGCAAGTTGCAGATTGTAAAATCCACCGCAAATTTGGACATAATGTGATACAGCTAATTATGAAACCTATAATTAATTTCCTTGAATGATTTTCTCCTCTTGTATGATATTAAAGGAGGTATTTTGAATACGCTTGTCTGAGCATTGTAAACAACAACAACGTAAACCCACTTAAACCGCCTAGAGATCTGAGATCAACCAAAGAACATTGGGCGATGGGATGGCGCTGTGGTGAGAGCACTCGCCTCCCACCAATGTGGCCCGGACTTGGCGTCATCTACGTGGGTTGAGTTTGTTGGTTCTTATACTCTGCACCGACAGGTACTTCGCCGGTTTTCCCCTCTCCTCAAAAACCAAAATTTGATTTGATTTGCGTTAACTTGTTAATTTCAATTTACAGTGTCCCTGATAACTAGTGCTCTACAGCGCTAGAAGATTAGACACTTAAATAAAGTTCCTTTCCTTTCCTTTCAGATACGAAGATCCTGAACCACTCTTGCAAAAAGGCCGACTGCCAAAGAGAGCGAAACTAATAAAAGATACATAAAAACCCCTCAAACTCGGTTTTAACTGATAGGCAAGTCAGCTTGCTATTTAAAGGACTAAAATTCATACCTACACCCGTGACAAACGAAAACAAAATGAGACGTCAATTTTTGCGGGACTTTAAAGTTTTCGGAAGACGACTACTGTGTCTTCAATATATATTTCATGGGGAAGATAAGGAACCACATCCGTTACACGTAAAGGGTGACTGGGTGTGTTGCACACTGAGCGGACGGAAGCATGAATTCGGACTAGCACTAAAAACACACACACATTCTAAAATGGCGGACAACAAGAACCTCGTGTCTTTATTATTCCCATGATTCCTTGCTACAGTTTTGTTGCTTGGGGGAGAGGGGTTAACACCGTATTCCTTAACCTAACTGTATAGGCCCTACACACTCCCCCTTATGAAAAAAAAAGGGTCGTCCTCGACATTAGACAGTTATCTAAGACTGGCGTCTGCGGTTATCAATACACAAGTCTCCTCTTTTCATTCCTGAGGTCAAGTGGAAAGGAGTGATCCGGCCTTAACCACAAAGCCACGAGTACAACCACTTAAGACTTGTATACACATACAGTTTGGAATACTGTTAAGGTTCAACGACTTCCACTAGCAAACTACTAAGTGTGATGTTGTAAAGTAACAAGTGCAACTTGTGTTCTGTCCTTTTTCTTTTTTTTAAGTCCACTTAATCACAGAAAAAAAAATTTCACAAAGTTCGTGTTAGGATTTTTCTGATCACTTTAGAAAGGATATGAGCTAACGTATCCGCATGGTGTAGGATAAGTAACTGGCCAAACAGAGTTCATGCACACATTAGGAATTCCTCCAAGGGGTCCTGGTGCCAGTGGTACAGGTACTGCTGCCGCTCCCGCATTGTCGCTAATTAAACACAGTGCCGGTGGTTGGTAATAGCTCGGAGTTCGAAAGCTGTCACAAGTTAGTAAGGTAGGTGGTCTGCGCTCCCTTATCGGTCTCCCTTCTCCTGGTCTGACTTCTGACTGCTCTACTACAGATGGTTCAAGGACTGGATCTGTCGGTGCTTGTGTCTGCACGTCAGGTTGGTAGATAGTTACTGGAGGCCGCCTCCTAATCAGCGCATGCCTGGTTGGCTGAAGGCTCCTTGGCTGAACAGGTACTGTCTGACAACGCGCTTTCTGGCTCTACAGGAGTGAAGGTTAACATCCCTGCGGATTCTTCTTCAGAACTGTCTCCGACATTGGAGGCCCCTGGTGACGACAAATGTGGCTGGGCAGTTGGCAACTTCCGTTTTGATCTTTTGCGGGTGTCACCGGGCCTTGCTTCAAAAGGAAGATCATTGCATGGCAGTAGAAGGTTACGGTGAATCACGTGGTGTCGCCCTCCACCAGATTCAGGCATAATTTCATAAACTGGACTCTCTTCACCTTTCCGTTTCACTACCTGGTGGATGGCGTCTTCCCAGTAGGACCTCAGCTTCCCAGGGCCGCCTCTCTCACTTACGTTTCGTACAAGGACTCGGTCGTCTGGCTGGAGTACTGCACTGTGAACTCTCCGGTCACATTGTTTCTTGCCTCTGAGTCCAGATAACCGAGATTTCCTAGTGGCTATTCCGTATGCTTCTTTTATTGCCTCTTGCCACTCCTTAACATAAGCTGGGTAACTTGAGTAAGCAGTGGGTTTGGTACCAAATATGACATCAATTGGGAGTCTTGGGGATCGGCCAAATAATAGGAAAAACGGCGAATATCCTGTCGCTTCATGGCGAGTGCAATTGTAAGCATGAACCACCTTTTGGAGGCTGTCCTTCCACTTGGACTTCTGGTGCTCAGGCAAAGTTCTTAGCATGGATAGCAGTGTTTGGTTCAGGCGTTCTGTCTTTCCGTTTCCTTGGGGATGATAAGGCGTTGTTCGAGATCGGACCATACTACAGCATTCCTCCAGCCGATGTAACAACTGATTTTCAAATTCACCACCTTGATCATGCAGGATTCTTGCCGGAAACCCGAAACGTAATATAAAGTCATTATACAATTTGTCCGCTGCTGTTCGTGCAGACTTGTTGGTGGTCGCATACGCTTGGGCAAATCTTGTAAAATGATCAACTGTAACCAGGATATACTAGTATCCCCCTTTGCTTTTTTCAAGGTGTACAAAGTCCAATGACACCAGTTCAAAGGGTGTGCCACTCTGTATGGTCTCCATTGGTGTTTTTGGAAAGATGTTTGGTCTCTTTTGTTTGATGCAACTACAAACATGCGTCACGTAATGTTCAATGTCTCTTTTCATCCGGGGCCAATAAAATCGTTCCCTGGCAAGGTGAAGGACCCTTTCTGTCCCTAAGTGTCCCAATTCTTCATGTAGCTCTTTGTAGACCATTCGATGAAACTTCTGCGGAAGGACAATCTGAAGATTAGGACCACTTCTGCGCCGGAGGACTCCATCTTCTCCAACTGCGAGTTTACTCCATTCACGGAGAAGGGACTGTACTGCAGGTGACGCCTGGCGCCTGTCTTGTGCTGCGAGTGATTTGCCGGTTTCCTTATACCGAATCACTGCACTCATCGCCTTGTCTTTCCTCTGAGCCTCGTACAGTTCCTTAGGTGTGAGAGGTTGCACCCTCGGTTCATAATCCACATTCATAATGTGTCCCATTTCACTTGGCTGACAGGATAGCGATAGGAACCAAACTGAATCTCCTTTCTGCTGGGCATTCAGTGCTTCCACTGTGGCTTTAATCCAATGCGGTTCTACTTCTTCAGTATACATGTCTATGAACTGTTCCATATGCATCCTAGAGAGAGCATCAGCCTCTCGGTTGGCCGTCCCTGGTCGGTACTTTATCGTGAAGTGGAAGTCAGCCAGCTCTGCTACCCAACGGTGTCCAGTTGCATTTAGTCTCGCCGTAGTTAAAACATAGGTCAACGGGTTGTTATCTGTGTAGACCGTGAAGAGCGGGGCAGCGGGGCATAATACAGGTAGTCCCGAAAATGTTCAGTTATGGCCCACTTAAGTGCCAGAAATTCCAGCTTACTGGATTGAAGATGATAGTTCCGTTCCGCTGCAGTTAGCGCACGAGATCCGTAAGCAATTTCCCTTAGTTGACCGGCCTGCTTCTGGTAAAGTGCTGCCCCAAGGCCCTGTTCTGACGCATCCGTGTGAAGAATAAATTGTTGGGTGTATTGAGGGTAAGCCATCATAGGTGGGTTAGTAATAGCACTGATAAGCTTATCGATTGCGGCTTGGTGTTCACTGGTCCAGTTGACTGGCTCCCGGGATGATACTTGTCCCTTATTTCTGACTGGTCTTGTATTTCTCCTCTGACTTCGCCGCGGTGACTGTCCTCTCTTTTCAGGTTCTTTAAGAAGATCGTACAGGGGCTTTGCAATCTTGGCGAAATCACTAATGTACCTCCTGTAATAGCTTAATAGTCCTGTTAGTCCGCTTTAGTAGTCTCGGGATCAATACTGTGTCCAGACTGGTTTAAAATTCGGCCTAGATAGCGGACCTCTCTCTGGAACAGACTACACTTGCTTGGCTTCAATTTCACTCCATGTTTGCGCAGGCGTCTCAACACTATTCGCAATTTTTCCACATGTTCTTCAAACGTTCCACTATAAACTATGACATCGTCCAAGTAAGGAATGCAAATCTCGTCGCGGGTACCTTCCAAACAATCTTCCATGAACCGCTGAAGGCTTCCTGGTGCATTACTCAGCCCAAATGGGATCCGAGTACATTCATACAGACCCCAAGGTGTGATGAAGGCAGTCAGGTGTCTGCTCTTTTCCCCAACAAAACCCTGATGATACGCCTTTCCCTGGTCTAACACAGAAAACCAGGAGTTCCCTCCAAGATTATCCAGTGTCTCTTGGATTCTTGGTATTAGGTGCCTATCTGGTACTGTCTTACGGTTCAGCTCCCTGGAATCCACGCACAGGCGTAACCCTCCATCTTTCTTCCTTACACACACCACGGGAGATGAATAATTTCACTGAGACTTAGTTATCCATCCCCGGTTGAGCAGATCTTCAATGTAGTGTTTAACCTCAGAATACAGAGGACGGAGAATTGAGGAATAGCTCTTCTGGACTGGAGTGGTGTCTGACAACTCCAAATTTAATTGAAGTCCCTCTATCCGTCCCATATCATCATCATCTTGGGAGAATGACGCAGCCTCCTCCTCTAGCATGGTCACGGTCAACTGGCGTTGACTTTCTGTCAGGTCACTCAACACCACGCCTGGTGTCTTGAAGGACTTTCTTTCATTAGCAACTTCCCTGTATACTTGATGTTGGGGTACTGACGGGTTTCCATCCTGGAGTGAGGTACCACCTGTTCCCTCTGGATCCCCAGCTTCCGTACGAGGAAGGTCCTTTCTTACTACTTTCAAAGGGGTAACCGATTGCACTAGCTGCAAGTGTCCAAGTAGCGTTCGCCGGCCAAGGACTACATCATGCTTTGAGGGGTTACGGACTGTAATGTTCACCCTATGTGGCGACCCTCGAGGTAGGGTGAGGAGCTGCTCTACAACTTCCAAGTCCGCTGGCCAAGGCATACCTGGGTCTGGTTCAAATAACACTGGTGTCCTCTCCTCTAGAGAACCACAGTTAATTCTACACGGTACTGTCACTGCCTGCCCTCGTGGTACCGTAAGATTGCGCTTACCATTCTTCAACACACCCATGTCCTCCACACTTGCATTTTGCACCAAATCAACCATCGCAGTAACATTCTCCTGTGCTACTTCCTTTAAAGCCGTATTCATGATGTCAACAATGGAGCTGCTTCCTTCGGTTTCTCTATCCTTCAGTACTTCTTCTATTACATGGTACCCAATGATTGGAGTTTCCAACTCATCTTTTGCAATGAGGAATGGTACAGTTAGAGAACTTGATGACTCTGTGTCCGACGAGAGCTGAAACTGTACTTCCACCCACCCTTCAAATGGTATGGTTCCACCATTTGCTGTTCTTAAGTTCAGTCCTACATCCTCGCCAAGCAACTCTTCAATGTTCCTTAACTTTGAGGAAGGCAAATATTCCTCAAGCCAGCTCTTGGATACAATAGACACCTGTGCACCCGTATCCCAAAGGGCTTCGACTGGGACTCCGTTGAGAACACATGACACCTTACACTTCTTTCCAACCAACCTTGCAACTACCACACGCTGCCTGGGTGTCAAATGACTAGCAAATACATAACCATCCCCCCGAAGTACTGGCGCACTGTTCCTAGCTTCCAGTTGCTGGATCGCTTGGCAGAGACCCTTGTGACTGTCCCAGTGACGTTTCTGACAACTTCGACCACAATAACGAACTGCTTTACAACCTAAACATTGTTTGAAACTTTGTTGGGATCCTGCTGCAATCCTCTGGCAATTAGCACACTGGTGGGACTTTATAAATCTGTCCTGGGGCGGGGCTACTTCCTGTCCCTTGGCTGTAGCCCCCGCCTGTTTCCCGGCCCTGATCTCCGTTTCCGACATCCACGGGCCCAATGGTCACTACTACCACAAATGTGGCAGTGGTCGCACAGCTGCCCCTTTCCTTCCTTTTGACAGTCGATACAGCCCCTTGGGCCCTGATACCCTTGCAGATTCTGATTTACAGGTAAGGGCCTGATGAAACGTTCCTCATTGGTTAGATTTCTCTCAACTGATTCTTTTAAAGTGGTAAGTTCTGAACGGACCACTTGTAGTGCCGCCATGAACTCTCCTTCTCTAGGACTCTCTTTTATAAGGGAGCTAAGCTTCTTAGCGGTTTCCCCTTGTTGGATGGATCCCCCTTCCCCTTGTGATACATGCACTTCGTTCACCCTTGGGTTCCTTTGACGAGGGGTAGAGCCCAGTTTGGATTTTCTCTCACTTTCTTCCGCGCATTTTACTTCTTGTCACCCGTCAGGTGTTAAAAGGTTTTTATCAAAAGAGAGGCCGGTACGTTTCTTCGAACAAACTGTTCAAAAACAACATTTGAGGAAGCACTATCTCCATTAAAAAAGTGCCTTGAAGAGCGAGATTAGGCCTTAAGCATCTTATCGACAGAACATCATCTGAGGTCATTTTTTTCTTTTTGGAAGGCAGTCGGCACTTGAAAAAAGTTAAAAAACTAGCGACAAAATCTTACCATCAGTGTGTCACAACGTACAACCTAGCAGTGTTACAATACTGGTGCACAACTGGAGTTTCATTCAAAACCAGCAATTGCTGGCAGACACGCACCATTGGATCAGTTGGTTGAACACCGAGCTGCCATGCAGGAGGTCGCGAGTTCGACTCCGGCCGGATCAACCCTCAGGGTCTTTAAATTACTGACGAGAAAGTGCTACCTTTATAATTCTGGTCAAATAACTTTTTGGTTCAGAGACCCTCTAGTTTTTTCGGATCGGGACGATATACCGTAGGGCCCGTGTCACAACCATCATGGAGTTCCTGGTCCTATGTGGTCTGTTCTCTGTGGTACATTTTGGTTTCACGACAACTTTTCAACGAGTAACCACTCCTAAGCTCCTCGTGGGTAAATAAATATAAATTATGACTATGACTTAACCTCCTATCCTGACTACACAAGGCCGAGTTTCAACATGAAAGTTTGTTTATTGAGGGCACGTCAGACAGTCATACAATGCAAATAAATCCTGATTACAGGCTAGGTCTACATAAATAACACGTGAAGGTTTATAATCTTATGAGAAGACGTACTACGCCAGATACAAAAAACCACTACAAACCACCCTTTAGAACTGGCCAAAAGCATATGTGGGAACTTCATCTAATGAAGCAGCACAAGAAAGATCCCGATGAAAGGGCAACTAAACGGCATATGCAAAACTGATCGAACGAAACAGAAAAACAAGTGGACAAAGAGACTGACCGACCAAAAACGAACAAAGTTAAGTCTCCCGCTAAAAATCCTTGACACTCCTAACTGCTCCCATGATACCCTAGGAGCCTTTCTATCGCGCTGACAGAATACTAATTTCTGAATAATTCATTCAATCATTCAACCGCCAGTACCCTGCGAGCAGAGTCTAGATAAGTTGGAAAGAGGAAAGTAGACTCTGCCAGCCGCCTCGACTTTCTATGATTTGCCGCTCATCCAAAAAAATGGATGAGTCAGTACAGTTTCGGCTTGTCAAACCTGTTTTTTTTTATTTGAGGGCATGATCAATCGCCAGGCGTCGTCAATATTTTTTAAATTTACAACAGCGTGACAATTTGTAGCTGTCTATTAAAATTGCCATGAGTATTTCCTCCGTATGTCGGTTACAGGAACTAGTTTGCTAGAATTGAGAAACCTATTAATTTTCTTAGTAAAAATTGAAATGGCAATTTAGAAACTTGGACTATCTTGGGTCTCGAGGGAAATGATTCGTTTCGAAAATATCCCTACTGTTTGTTTTGGTTTTGTGGTTTTACGGTCATCAGTCACGAGTGACTGACTCCCGAATACGTTTGAACTCTTAACGCATGCTCAACACGAAATGTTGAGCCGGCTGGCAGAGTCTACTTTCTTCTTCCCGACTTATCTAGGAAGACTGAAAGAGACTCTGCTCACTGGGTAAACCGCCAGATATTACATTTAATATCATACAAGAAAATAAGATTACTGCGGAAGTGAATGTTTGTTAAAGCAAAACTGTGAATTGCGGGGTTTCATAATTATCTGTAACCACAAAAGGTACACCGTGCATGTCAATCACATTGGTTCATTTGACAAATTTCACTATGTCTAAATGTCATTCAGTTTTGAATATAAGTAATTATGTGTTTGTAGAAGTTTCTGCATGAGATAAAAGCTCAGACTTAACACCGGAGACACTTTTAATTAACGACTTTTAAGAGATATTCGTCCCGTCCTGTGCAAAATGGCTTTTGGGAAATTGCTTTTTGCCTGTACCGTTCAAGCGAGTTTGTTTTTAAGATTTTATATCCTTCTCTTTTTAGAAAATAGGGTGGTGTCTCCAGGCTGTGCGACTTCTGTACGGTTTTGTGGTTTATGATCTAAGTGTTCTTTGACACATTATTCGCTATTTGAAATCGGACTAACTTTGTTTTAAACTTGCTTTTGTTACTTTTCATTCTCCTTAGTTTTCTTAGCACAGGTTTGTAAAGTTACGTGCTCTCCTCTAACTTATCACAGCAGACATTTAGTTATCTAGACTTAGTTATCTCCGGGTAATCCGGTTTTCCCCAATTAGTGCTCCAGTGCTAGAACGACTAGACAATTAAATGAACTTCCTTCCTTTCCTCCAGGCTGTGCGACTTCTGTATGGTTTTATGGTTTGTGGGTCTATGAATTTAAGCGTTCTGTAACACAATATTCGCAATTTGGAAAGACTAACTTTGTTTTAAACTTGCTGTTGTTACTTTTTTATTCTGTTCCTTAGTTTTCTAAGCACAGGTTTGCAAAGTAAAGTGTTTTCGTTCTAATAATATGCTAATAAAATGTGAACTGTGAAACTTAGTTATTACTTAGTGTTTACTTTAATTTAACTGTTTGGGTTTAATGAACTCTATGTATACTATAAAAGACCTGAATTTGTGAAAGCTGGTTAGTTGGAGTTGAAAGTTGAAGCTAATTGACAGATGAAGTTAAAAAACTGGTTCAAACAAGTCATAAGCCGTCGCAGACCGATGTAAGAATCTGTTGAAGAAACTGTAGCTGCTGACCATGCATCATGGTGATGTTTATTTACCGGTGTACATCCGCCAAGCGAGTGGAGATCTCGCAACACTTCACCTTACACACTTGTGAAGAATCCGAGGCTCCAGCTGAATATTGGTTGCTTACGTTTCTCCCTCACTAATCTCTAAACATTGCGAAAAATCCGGATATATTGTACACGCTGGAAAGGAATCCAAATCGAATCCAGATCTTCAATAGAATTTGCAAATCGCGCTTGCCGCTTTTGCTTATATTTGGTTAAACCGAGCTGAGGACCAACCTGGATTCTAACATAGTAAAGTAGCTAGATAGGCAAAACAGCGACAGCTTCGACAGAGCATACCTAAACTTCGACCCAGGATTCGAGCTAGGATCCGAGCCAGGATTCGAGCTAGGATCCGAGGCAGGATTCCAGCCAGGATTCGAGCTAAGATGAGCTTTCTCCGCTATTTATTCTCGAATCTCTCGGTTAGGTTAGGTCTCGAATCGGTTACGTTAGGTCTATTTAGGTTGGTTCTAGTCTAGTTAGGTCTAGTTAGGGTTAGGTTAGGTCTCGGTTAGGTCTCGAATCCTGGCTCCGATCCTAGCTCGGATCCTGGCTTTATTCTTAGTTTATCTCGCTTCGACACCTTTCCGGGCGAACTGAAAGGAACATTCACATAGAAGGACATATGCACTTCTATACATTTAATTTTTTTTTTATCACGTTACTTACATGTTTTCCTTTAATTAACTTGATCTCACAGCTATGAGGAATTTACTCAAGTTCGTCCTTATTGTCTCAACACATACGTCACGATTCCTTGAAGGTAAAAATAAAATGAACGGCACCAACAACGGCACAGAAACAAAAGGTAAGCAAATCAAAACGGGTTTGTTGTTTTCGGTGTTTACCGAGGTGGCTCATTGTTGTTGATAGCTTATTTAGTCCAATAGTTTAATACACGAAGTGCCGGTTCGCCTTCAACAGGATCACCTCGCTTTGATTTCGTTTTCCCCTAAGACTATTCTGAGGCAAAACCATGGATTCCTTTATTACACCTCCCGTTATACCTCAGTCCTTTTAACACATTATATGTCACCATATTCCCCATCTGGCAACTAATTTCCATCCATAGCGTTGAAAAAAACAAATAAAGAGAAGAGATCTATCGGTATCTGGGTCGAACGTAACCTCATTAGTTCCAATGCAAAACAATTTGCGTTAACTGGTCTGACTTGTTATCATCATCATCATCATCCTCATTATTACTATTATTATTATTTGCCTTTTAGGAACAAGCGAATCCAGTTCCACACGACAAGTTCCTGGTTATTTATCATCGAACGCCCAGATTGCTTTGACATCAGCATATGCACTTACCTTCTTGATAGCCTTTTTTGGCAATTCCTTTGGCTTGTTTGTAGTGTTGAAAAAAATCTTCTAGACGTGTAACGAACTTCTTTATAGCAAATATGGCTATTGCAGATCTATCATTGACTATAACAGCTATGCCATACTCAGTCAAATTTATTTACAGCGGAGGCCTTTGGTTTGGAGGAAAATTGGGAATCGTTACTTGCAAAATGCTTTTCTACGCTATTCCTGTTTCTATAGTAGCTTCAGTGTTAACAATATTGTTCATTTCCTTCGAGAATTTATGCCGTATTCTTTCCTCTTCAAGAAGCAATTTTCCAACGACCAAAGATTCTGTCAACGATGATATGGGTTCTATCGTTTGCACTAATGTTCCCTTACATGTTTTTTTCTGATGTGGCATTTGATCCGGTCACCAATGGTTACTACTGCGACCTTGGTATGCTTAGTAAAGATCTCGATGAAAGATATCGCATATTCAAAATCTTTCACATATCTCTTTTCGTCATAATGTACGCCTTGCCACGCTTCATAACCATCATTATATACACTTTGATATGCCGTAAACTTGTTCATCGTAAAATTCCAGGCAACATGACCGATAGCAACCGTGCCGTGGTTGAGACGTCCAGGCGCAAGGTCGTGCGACTGTTGGTTGTTATATGCGTTGTTTTCGCGCTGTGCTGGTTTCCAACTTATATCAATCATTTTTACATGTTTCTGCGGCCTGATCAAAAGCACAAACTACCACCTGTTGTCATCTTGGTATTTTTTTGGATAGGTCATGCAAACAGCGCTATTAATCCATGTCTGTATATACTTCTGAACGATGGTTTTCGTAAGACCCTTTTTGCGCTTTTAAGAAACTTATGCCGGAAGGGGGAACAAACGTAGTTGCTACGAGAAACCCGCCAGCGCTGATCAAACTGGCTGCGAAAACACCATAAACATATCTCTGAAGCTCTTGAACGTACAGGACAAGGAACACGTCCCAACCCTTTTTTTCGCTTCTTAGGTGGAGACTTTTGGGGGCCGTCACGTCTTATTCGGGACTGCGTGACAAATAAAAATAACGGAAAAGTCGAACTGTCCTCGCCTCACAAAGGAGTTGCTCGCAATCAAGCTGTACCAGTCGCGCAGACCAAAGATAAGAACCAATGCAAATGCAGCTCGGACATATGCCTTTACGGCACTTAACTTTGTACTGTGCATGTGCAGGAAAGGATCCGTAACTTACAGTACGTACAGAGAAAACGAAGCTTAGTAAGGTATTTATTATATCTCTGACGTAATCAGAAGTGCGGGAAAGGAAATTAGTTGAAGTCAAGCAGGAGGTTCAACCGCCACAACGATTGCACGTCAAAATTCTGAAACGAATAAATCTTCTTGGCTTTTTGAAATAGCTGCTTGCACGATTTAAACAGTTTTACAAGATCTTGTAACTTACACACAATTTCCTTTTATCAGGGAAATGTGAAATAAAACAACTCAGATTTGGCAGGAAAGGTCAACCCTAAACATGGTTGTTTTTATCATCACGATTTTAAGCACACAACTGTGCAATACTCCTCTTTTGCAGTGCCATGAACTAATTATTCGCTTAACTAGTAATAGCTATCGCTAAGTGCCAACTAATACATACAATATAATACATATAGTTTGCAGATTTGTATCAGAGTTTTAAATTTTTTTTTAAAGTTTTTTTTATTCGAAAGTACTGCAACTCAACTTATCTAGTTAACAATAATACAATAATAGAAATGGCACACTTTGTATCTCCAACACTGTAGATGTCGACGTGTTTTGCAATAATATGGAAAGTACTGCTGTAATTTTTGAACGGCTGTAATTTTAACAGGAATATACAATAATTAAGTTGAATAAAATCAGTGCCATGTAAAAAATCGCCAAAGCCTTTTCAGACTTTTCAGTGTGAAACATGTAATGGGGAATCAAACTCTCTCGCACATGAAAGTTGTTTCACTTGTAAAATTTTCATTTTGGAAGATACAGCCATGAATTACAAGTGAAATTGATCGTTGAATTGTTACAGGTTGAAATTAAATTCAGGTCGATTTAAATCAAACTAGAATAAAATAAATCAAACTAAGAAGGTAAATTTAAATCAAACCTAGGTTATTTATCAACTGTTTGAAAAGGGATTTTCCTTTGGGTGTGGTTGAAAAAAGGGGGCACGTTTGTTTTAGGGGGAGAGGAAGGTGAAAACAAAACAAAAAAGCAAAAAATCGCCTTTCGCTCCTTCCACTTTCCTCTCTGCTCTCTTCCTTTCTTTCTTTCTTTTTGTCTCTATCCCTCTTAACCTTCCATTCCCTGATCCATTTGTCATACCTACCACTACTTTGTGTACATGAGAGAAGGAAGTCGCTTTAAACTGCACTTACCGAGACGTAAACCGAGCACCTCTGACATCCCTTAGTATTGAGTCCTTCGCTGTAACAAACCGCTAAACCACACAGGACTGGGATAAGCAGTCGTCATTAATTGTAATAGCAAATAATTTCTCCTGGTGCAAGAGGGCCCAAACTCTTCTCGGTCACAGTGCATTATGCAATAGTTAGTGCTCAATACGTGGCCTTGAACGGTTCGTAAAATGGCTGACACAAGTTGTCTTGATTCAGAGATATTGGGTGAAATTAAATCTTCCAAAAAGACAAAAGCAAGGAAAATAAAACTTTTTATTGACGACAACTTTTAAAACGATGCAGTGAAGTGGTTAGAAACACGTAATGAAGACAGTAACCCTAAGGACAAAAAGAGCCTGTGCTAGCCCCTATTCAAGCAAGAGGATTCCGAACGCATGTGCAAATGGACCTAATGGACCGTAGAAACGTACCGTCACCGCAAACACGATTGGATTCTCCACATTATTGATCATTTCACAAAATACTCATGGCTTTATCCATTGAAAAATAAGCAAGCTGAAGATGTATTGCAATGCCTGTCTCAACTTCGCTGGCAATTGGATTCCCTCAGAAAATACACACTGACAATCGACGGGAATTTAAAAATTCTCTGATGTCCCAATTCTGCAAGAACAACGGCATCGCTCAACTTCATGGAGCTGCCAGAAAACCATCAACTCAAGGTTCGGTAGAAAGGAACAATCAAACAGTAAAGCAAAACATCAGAAATATCTTTAAAGAAAAGAAAAAAGTCCAAATCATTGGTGTCAGGTAATAGGGGAAGCTGCTTACAAAAAGAACATTGTGGAACATGAAGAAACAAAACAAACACTCTATGAAGTGGTATTTGGCATACCACCATGGAAAGAAACCAAAACTATCCCAGACAAGAAACATGATCAACATTTCTTTGATCAACAAAAAAGAAGAAGAATGTGAAGATGTGGATGCAGAAGCTGCACCTAAACGTGCTTGTTATTCACTTATCAAGTCAACAAAGGAGATAAACACAACTCAACAGGAAAAAGCAAGAAGCACACAGAGGAAATACAACAACAAAATGAAAACAAGCAAGCCCAATACCATTTCGATTCATTCCAAGTAAACAACTTTGTCAAAATAAAAAGTAATAAAGTGGACAAAAGTCCATTGCACCCAAACACACTTCTTCGTAAAGTAATTGAAAAAGAACATGGATTTATGAAAGTTGAAACCAAATTTGGAATTATTGACACTCGGATTGCACCAAACAGACTACAAATTACTTAAGACATGAATGTGTCATTAGACACAACTAAAACAATAAATTTCACTGCCGCGTGCAAAAAGCACTTGACCAGTGACACATGTACAAGAGGTGCAAAAACAAGGAAATGACTTCTCATTGTTCAAATACATACAAGTAATGACTGTTTAATACAAACTTCGTGAACTACCAGAAAAAAAACTCTGTATTTGATGTTTCAAGTACTTATAACCACAAAGGGGTTTTCGCTACAAAAAGTCAATTTTTGGATGTCTTTTTCCTTCCAAAAACCAGAAAAATAAAAATAAAACAAAGTCACATGAAGGTACATATCCTTATTAAACAAGGTTTTGTTTTTCTGCTGCTATGAGATTAAAAGAGCAGAATTGGTTATCATGCACAGTATGCCTAACCCCAACCTTAATGCTAACCATTTAAAATCAGTGCTTAGACTTAATAACAACCAAAGCCTTTTATCCAGACTAACTCATGAAAACGTACGTGAACCAAATCCCCTTACTTCCAGCACCGAATTACTTACAAATATACACGTACTTGCTAACAATAGGCCTTTTTCGATATATTAAAATTCAGCTTGAAAGAGAGGTTCTGAGGACAAAGACAAAGGAAAGTGGATGATATGCAAATATTTTTCACGTTCATTCCAACGTGTTTCAATTGTTTTTGTCCTCACTGCCTCACTATCAAGCTGAGTATTGATATTTCGAAAATGGCCTATTGATGGACTTTTTGTCTATGTGTCCGACTTTCAATTTCAACCTAGTTTAAAATTAGATTTACCTAGGTTGAAATCATTTCAACCGGAATTTCAAATTTACCTGTAAGAGTTAACTCAATGGTTACAAAACGAAAAACAAACTGCTCTACTCGCGGGCCGAGGGTCGAAATTGTCAACAATGGACGATAAGAACATGTACGCCAGTTTAGTTTTGAGCTCGTTCACTCAATATAGAACACGATGGTTCGAAAATAAATATTAAAGAACAATCAAAGCAAGTGTACACAACACAATGGTCAGAGAAATGGGAAAAAAATTGTTTTTCGCTCACCTCCAACACAAGATCATAAATAGTCGCGCGCGTCATGCAAGTTTGTCTAGTGACATCACACATCAAAACACGCGCTTTCATTGGTCCCTACTAAAATATCCTGCGAACCTTACATTATACTACTGACACTTAAATTACGCTTAACTTTCACAGCACGATCGAGAATTTCTCTGCCTGCTGAAATACCTCGCGCGGCATTAAGCTGACCTCCTCGCAAGCCTCGTGTCTTCGCTCGGCTTGCTCAGTCGATGACAATTAAGACCAAACAACATCTGCAGACAACCTTTTCTACTCAAGCTAGACGGGCTTTCGTCACAAATTCTTAAATCTCATATTTTCGCAGTAAACCCCTTCAGCTGCACCAAAGGTACGGAGGATGGTGGCGTAGATTCAGGACTAAGGATCGTGTTTACGGCGTTTGAATTTTGTCCAAAATGGACTGAAAAAAAAATTGTTTTACATTAGCTCATTTCTTGCTTCCTTGCTGGCAGGTATCTTTTCTTTTGCGTTCGCTGGGCTGACAAGTACGAGAAGAGAGACCTCTGCCATGAGTCGAAACTCACTGTGTTGAGCGCGTGTGGCGCTTACTTAGCGACCGAATCCTCACGTGATACTTCATGTTGTGTGGGCTCACTTAAAAACAGCGGAATTACTGTAAAGTAATGCGCGGGACACAGCGAGCTCAAGTCACAGTCAATCTCGACCCCAGAGCTCTTCCCTTGACCGAGGGATAGAAGAGCTCTTGGCAACCCTGAAACAAAGAGTCTTCTCATTGGTTTTCGTGAAGAACAATCAAAAGCGTCTCTAATTGGTGCATTCATGACTTAGCACGAGGAGTGAGTAGGCGCCATAAGGCTCAAATGGCCAATTTTTGACTGTAAGAACCCTATGGCGCATGTTCGCCTACACAGAGTTTCCCAGAGCCTTGGGTCGACCCGAGGCTCTGGTGACGAGAATGAAGTTACAGTCAGCAAACATATCAAGGGGCATGCGGCTTGAAGAGCGCCGTCCAAAGCTGTGGACGGCGGTTGGATCAAAGTGAGTTTCTACACCCATGGCAGAAGTCTCTTTTCCTGTACCAAAAGAAATTTGACATCAATGTTTGTAAACAGATATCTTCCTTACAAGAGTCACGATAGACTACTAGCAGGCACTCCTTGGTCAGTCGACCCTTCCGCACTATGTCAAGCAATCTAGTAAAATGGCCTCCCTCGGTCATTTTACTCGATTGCGTGACATAGTACGGCGGATGGATTGACTAAGAAGGGACTGCTAGCAGTCTAGAGTCACGAAGTGTCCACTTGCTCTTCTCTCCAACATCAACATCAACATCACTCGTGTCTGGGAATACAGACAATTAAACGTCGCAAAGTGTCTCCCAAATGTTGCTCCTCAAGTAAGGATAAACAGCTAAGCTAAAAATAACGCGAGCCTTTACCCTAACCTTATTGTTGGATATAGGGAGCAAAGAGAAAGGCTTACTAGACCTAAAGGGACACTTGGTGTTGGATGTCAAAATCAGGCATGCATCTAATTAGGTGCATTTTGCAGTTTCGCGCAAGGGCAATGCTACATTTATTCTTTTTTGTTTTGTTTTTTTTTTAATGTCAGCAGTCAAACGTACCTGAATCTGTTGGAGATTCCTTTGGGAAAGCGAAAAAATGAAGTGAATAGTGTGTTTTTTCGTGTTCGTGCATTAGCTAATATGTAGATTAAGGGAAATAATTAAAAAATGAAAATATAGGTTATCCGCACTTCGACATTAAGAACTAATTTTCGGACAGGCCTTTGCATGTCTTGATTCGCTTACTTTCATGTTATCGGATAAGATTAAAGCCTACTCCTTCTTCGAACAAAGCCGCCGAATGCTTACAATAGTGCTCAAAGGTGACACGGTACTCTCCAGTGCTTGAAACTGCCAACCACCTGTTTTGGAAAGCCGATCTTCTAAAGTGTTTTCAAGATAAAATAGGTTTTAGGGAAATTCCCTTTTTTGGCTTTTGCCGTTCAAGTAAGATTTCTTTAGGATTCTATTTCCTTATTTATTTAGAATAAAAGAAGACTGCTATAGGGTGGTGGTGTCTCTGTGCAACTTTTGTATGGTTTTTTGGTTTACTATGAGTCTATGTGTTCTTAACACAATATTCGCAATTTGGAAAGACTGACTTTTTTTAAAACTTACTGTTGTTACTTTTTCCATAATTCTGTTTTTTTTTTTCAGCAGACATTGAGTTCTCTATACTTGACATATTTCGTCTCGTTCTTTGTAACCTAATGATAACTGTGATAATCTACAGAAGCTTGCAGGTGCCATCCGAGTTGCTGAAAACCTGACAAAAAAAATGGGAAAACCCGACAACAAAGTTGTGAGAATCCGACATCGACTTGAAAATCCGTCAACCTAACATCCGGCAAGTTGCAGATTGTAAAATCCACCGCAAATTTGGACATAGTGAAATTTGAAATAATGTGATACAGCTAATTATGAAACCTATAATTAATTTCCTTGAATGATTTTCTCCTCTTGTATGATATTAAAGGAGGTATTTTGAATACGCTTGTCGGAGCATTGTAAACAACAACAGCGTAAACCCACTTAAACCGCCTAGAGATCTGAGATGAACCAAAGAACATTGGGCGATGGGATGACGCAGTGGTGAGAGCACTCGCCTCCACCCAATGTGGCCCGGACTTGGCGTCATATACGTGGGTTGAGTTTGTTGGTTCTCTACTCTGCACAGACAGGTTTTTCGCCGGGTACTCCGGTCTTCCCCTCTCCTCAAAAACCAAAATTTGATTTGATTTGCGTTAACTTGTTAATTTCAATTTACAGTGTCCCTGATAACTAGTGCTCTACAGCGCTAAAAGATTAGACACTGAAATAAAGTTCCTTTCCTTTCCTTTCCTTTCCTTTTATCAAAAACAACCAGATACGAAGATTCTGAACCACTCTTGCAAAAAGGCCGACTGCCAAAGAGAGCGAAACTAATAAAAGATACATAAAAACCCCTCAAACTCGGTTTTAACTGATAGGCAAGTCAGCTTGCTATTTAAAGGACTAAAATTCATACCTACACCCGTGACAAACGAAAACAAAATGAGACGTCAATTTTTGCGGGACTTTGAAGTTTTCGGAAGACGACTACTGTGTCTTCAATATATATTTTATGGGGAAGATAACGAATCATCCGTTACACGTAAAAGGTGACTGGGTGTGTTGCACACTGAGCGGACAGAAGCATGGATTTGGACTCGCACTAAAAACACACACACATTCCAAAATGGCGGACAACAACAACCTCGTGTCTTTATTCTTCCCATGATTCCTTGCTACAGTTTTGTTGCTTGGGGGAGAGGTGTTAACACCGTATTCCTTAACCTAACTGTATAGGCCCTACACACTCTCCCTTATGAAAAAAAAAGGTCGTCCTCGACATTAGACCGTTATCTAAGACTGGCGTCTGCGGTTATCAATACACAAGTCTCCTCTTTTCATTCCTGAGGTCAAGTGGAAAGGAGTGATCCGGCCCTAACCACAAATCCACGAGTACAACCACTTAAGACTTGTATACACATACAGTTTGGAATACTGTTAAGGTTCAACGACTTCCAATGGCAAACTACTAAGTGTGATGTTGTAAAGTAACAAGTGCAACTTGTGTTCTGTCCTTTTAAGTCCACTTAATAACAGAAAAAAAAATTCACAAAGTTCGTGTTAGGATTTTTCTGATCACTTCAGAAAGGATATGAGCCAACGTATCCGCATGGTGCAGCATAAGTAACTGGCCAAACAGAGTTCATGCACACATTAGGAATTCCTCCACAGGGGTCCTGGTGCCAGGGGTACAGGTACTGCTGCCGCTCCCGCATTGTGGCTAATTAAAACAGTCCCGCTGGTTGTGAATAGCTCGGAGTTCCAAAGCTGTCATAAGTTAGTAAGGTAGGTGGTCTGCGCTCCCTTCTCGGTCTCCCTTCTCCTGGTCAGACTTCTGACTGCTCTACTACAGATGTTTCAAGGACTGGATCTGTCGGTGCTTGCATCTGCAGGTCAGGTTGGTAGATACTGGAGGCCGCGCATGCCTGGTTGGCTGAAGGCTCCTTGGCTGAACAGGTACTGTCTGACAAAGCGCTTTCTGGCTCTACAGAAGTGAAGGTTAACATCCCTGCGGATTCTTCTTCAGAACTGTCTCCGACATTGGAGGCCCCTGGTGACGACAAATGTGGCTGGGCAGTTGGCAACTTCCGTTTTGATCTTTTGCGGGTGTCACCGGGCCTTGCTTCAAAAGGAAGATCATTGCATGGCAGTAGAAGGTTACGGTGAATCACGCGGTGTCGCCCTCCACCAGATTCAGGCATAATTTCATAAACTGGACTCTCTTCACCTTTCCGTTTCACTACCTGGTGGATGGTGTCTTCCCAGTAGGACCTCAGCTTCCCAGGGCCGCCTCTCTCACTTACGTTTCGTACAAGGACTCGGTCGTCTGGCTGGAGTACTGCACTGTGAACTCTCCGGTCACATTGTTTCTTGCCTCTGAGTCCAGATAGCCGAGATTTCCTAGTGGCTATTCCGTATGCTTCTTTTATTGCCTCTTGCCACTCCTTAACATAAGCTGGGTAACTTGAGTAAGCAGTGGGTTTGGTACCAAATATGACATCAATTGGGAGTCTTGGGGATCGGCCAAACAATAGGAAAAACGGCGAATATCCTGTCGCTTCATGGCGAATGCAATTGTAAGCATGAACCACCTTTTGGAGGCTGTTCTTCCACTTGGACTTCTAGTGCTCAGGCAAAGTTCTTAGCATGGATAGCAGTGATTGGTTCAGGCGTTCTGTCTTTCTGTTTCCTTGGGGATGATAAGGCGTTGTTCGAGATCGGACCATACCACAGCTGTCCTCCAGCCGATGTAACAACTGATTTTCAAATTCACCACCTTGATCATGCAAGATTCTTGCCGGAAACCCGAAACGTAATATAAAGTCATTATGCAATTTGTCCGCTGCTGTTCGTGCAGACTTGTTGGTGGTCGCATACGCTTGGGCAAATCTTGTAAAATGATCAACTGTAACCAGGATATACTCGTATGCCCCTTTGCTTTTTTCAAGGTGTACAAAGTCCAATGACACCAGTTCGAAGGGTGCTTCTCTGTATGGTCTCCATTGGTGCTTTTGGCAAGATGTTTGGTCTCTTTTGTTTGATGCAACTACAAACATGCGTCACGTAATGTTCAATGTCTCTTTTCATCCGGGGCCAATAAAATCTTTCCCTGGCAGGGTGAAGGACCCTTTCTGTCCCTAAGTGTCCCATTTCTTCATGTAACTCTTTGTAGACCATTCGCTGAAACTTCTGCGGAAGGACAATCTGAAGATTAGGGCCACTTCCGCGCCGGAGGATTCCATCTTCTCCAACTGCGAGTTTACATATGCATCCTAGAGAGAGCATCAGCATCCCGGTTGGCCGTCTCTGGTCGGTAATTTATCGTGAAGTGGAAGTCCGCCATCTCTGCTACCCGACGGTGTCCAGTTGCATTTAGTCTCTCCGTAGTTAAGACATAGGTCAACGGGTTGTTATCTGTGTAGACCGTGAAGAGCGGGGCATAATACAGGTAGTCCCGAAAATGTTCAGTTATGGCCCACTTAAGTGCCAGAAATTCCAGCTTACTGGATTGAAGATGATAGTTCCGTTCCGCTGCAGTTAGCGCACGAGATCCGTAAGCAATTGCCCTTAGTTGACCGGCCTGCTTCTGGTAAAGTGCTGCCCCAAGGCCCTGTTCTGACGCATCCGTGTGAAGAATAAATTGTTTGGTGTATTGAGGGTAAGCCATCATAGGTGGGTTACTAATAGCACTGATAAGCTTATCGATTGCGGCTTGGTGTTCACTGGTCCAGTTGACTGGCTCCCGGGATGACACTTTTCCCTTATTTCTGACTGGTCTTGTATTTCTCCTCTGAGTTCGCCGCGGCGACTGTCCTCTCTTTTCAGGTTCTTTAAGAAGATCGTAAAGGGGCTTTGCAATCTTGGCGAAATCACTAATGTACCTCCTGTAATAGCTTAATAGTCCTGTTAGTCCGCTTTAGTAGTCTCGGGATCAATACTGTGTCCAGACTGGTTTAAAATTCGGCCTAGATAGTGGACCTCTCTCTGGAACAGACTACACTTGCTTGGCTTCAATTTCACTCCATGTTTGCGCAGGCGTCTCAGCACTATTCGCAAATTTTCCACATGTTCTTCAAACGTTCCACTATAAACTATGACATCGTCCAAGTAAGGAATGCAAATCTCGTCGCGGATACCTTCCAAACAATCTTCCTTGAACCGCTGAAAGCTTGATGGTGCATTACTCAGCCCAAATGGGATCCGAGTACATTCATACAGACCCCAAGGTGTGATCAAGGCAGTCAGGTGTCTGCTCTTTTCCCCAACAAAACCCTGATGATACGCCTTTCCCTGGTCTAACACTGAAAAGCAGGAGTTCCCTCCAACGTTATCCAGTGTCTCTTGGATTCTTGGTATTAGGTGCCTATCTGGTACTGTCTTACGATTTAGCTCCCTGTAATCCACGCACAGGCGTAACCCTCCATCTTTCTTCCTTACACACACCACGGGAGATGAATAATTTCACTGAGACTTAATTATCCATCATCCCAAGTTGAGCAGATCTTCAATGTAGTGTTTAACTTTAGCATACAGGGGACGGAGAATTGAGGAATAGCTCTTCTGGACTGGAGTGGTGTCTGACAACTCCAAATTTAATTGAAGTCCCTCTATCCGTCCCATATCATCATCATCTTGGGAGAATGACGCAGCCTCCTCCTCTAGCATGGTTATGGCCAACTGGCGTTGACTTTCTGTCAGGTCACCTAACACCACGACTGGTGTCTTGAAGGACTTTCTTTCATTAGTAACTTCCCTGTTTACTTGATGTTGGGGTACTGACGGGTTTCCATCCTGGAGTGAGGTACCACCTGTTCCCTTTGGATCCCCAGCTTCCGTACGAGGGAGGTCCTTTCTTACTACTTCCAAAGGGGTAACCGATTGCACTAGCTGCAAGTGTCCCAGTAGCGTTCGCCGGCCAAGGACTACATCATGCTTTGAGGGGTTACGGACTGTAATGTACACCCTGTGTGGCGACCCTCGCGGTAGGGTGAGGAGCTGTTCTACAACTTCCAAGTCCGCTGGCCAAGGCATACCTGGGTCTGGTTCAAATAACACTGGTGTCCTCTCGTCTAGAGAACCACAGTTAATTCTACACGGTACTGTCACTGCCTGCCCTCGTGGTACCGTCAGATTGCGCTTACCATTCTTCAACACACCCATGTCCTCCATACTTGCATTTTGCACCAAATCAACCAACGCAGTAACATTCTCCAGTGCTACTTCCTTTAAAGCCGTATTCATGATGTCAACAATGGAGCTGCTTCCTTCGGTTTCTCTATCCTTCAGTACTTCTTCTATAACATGGTACCCAATGATTGGAGTTTCCAACTCATCTTTTGCAATGAGGAATGGTACAGTTAGAGAACTTGATGACTCTGTGTCCGACGAGAGAAACTGTACTTCCACCCACCCTTCAAATGGTATGGTTCCACCATTTGCTGTTCTTAAGTTCAGTCTTACATCCTCGCCAAGCAACTCTTCAATGTTCCTTAACTTTGAGGAAGGCAAATATTCCTCAAGCCAGCTCTTGGACACAATAGACACCTGTGCACCCGTATTCCAAAGGGCTTCGACTAGGACTCCGTTGAGAACACATGACACCTTACACTTCTTTCCAACCAACCTTGCAACTACCACACGCTGCCTGGGTGTCAAATGACTAGCAAATACATAACCATCCCCCCGAAGTACTGGCGAACTGTTCCTAGCTTCCAGTTGCTGGATCGCTTGGCAGAGACCCTTGTGACTGTCCCAGTGACGTTTCTGACAACTTCGACCACAATAACGAACTGCTTTACAACCTAAACATTGTTTGAAACTTTGTTGGGATCCTGCTGCAATCCTCTGACAATTAGCACACTGGTGGGACTTTATAAATCTGTCCTGGGGCGGGGCTACTTTCTGTCCCTCGGCTGTAGCCCCCGCCTGTTTCCCGGCCCTGATCTCCGTTTCCGACATCCACGGGCCCAATGGTCACTACTACCACAAATGTGGCAGTGGTCGCACAGCTGCCCCTTTCCTTCCTTTTGACAGTCGATACAGCCCCTTGGGCCCTGATACCCTTGCAGATTCTGATTTACAGGTAGGGGCCTGGTGAAACGTTCCTCATTGGTTAGATTTCTCTCAACTGATTCTTTTAAAGTGGTAAGTTCTGAACGGACTACTTGTAGTGCCGCCATGAACTCCTCTTCTCTAGGACTCTCTTTTCCCGGGGAGTTAAGCTTCTTAGCGGTTGCCCCTTGTTGGATGGATGCCCCTTCCCCTTGTGATGCATGCACTTCGTTCACCCTTCGGTTTCTTTGACGAGGGGTAGAGCCCAGTTTGGATTTTCTTTCACTTTCTTCCGCGCATTTTACTTCTTGTCACCCGTCAGGTGTTAAAAGGTTTTTATCAAAAGAGAGGCCGGTACGTTTCTTCGAACAAACTGTTCAAAAGCAACATTTGAGGAAGCACTATCTCCATTAAAAAGCTGCCTTGAAGAGCGAGATTAGGCCTTAAGCATCTTATCGACAGAACATCATCTGAGGTCATTTTTTTCTTTTTGGAAGGCAGTCGGCACTTGAAAAAAGTTAAAAAACTAGCGACAAAATCTTACCATCACTGTGTCACAACGTACAACCCAGCAGTGTTACAATACTAGTGCACAACTGGAGTTTCATTCAAAACCAGCCATTGCTGGCAGAGACGCACCATTGGCTCAATCGGTTGAACACCGAGCTGCCATGCAGGAGGTCGTGAGTTCGACTGCGGCCGGATCAACCCTCAGGGTCTTTAAATTACTGACGAGAAAGTGCTGCCTTTATAATTCTGGTCAAATACCTTTTGGTTCAGAGACCCTCTAGTTTTTTTCGGATCGGGACGATAAACCGTAGGGCCCGTCTCACAACCATCATGGAGTTCATGGTCCTATGTTGTCTGTTCTCTGTGGTACATTTTAGTTTCACGACAGCGTTTCAACGAGTAACCACTCCTAAGCTCCTCGTGGGTAAATAAATATAAATTATGACTATGACTTAACCTCCTATTCTGACAACACAAGCCCGAGTTTCAACATGAAAGTTTGTTTATTGAGGGCGCGTCAGGCAGTCATACAATGCAAATAAATCCTGATTACAGCCTAGGTCTATATAAATAACACCTGAAGGTTTATAATCTTATGAGAAGAAGTACTACGCCAGATACAAAAAACCACTACAAACCACCCTTTAGAACTGGCCAAAAGCATATGTGGGAACTTCATCTAATGAAGCAGCACAAGAAAGATCCCGATGAAAGGGCAACTAAACGGCATATGCAAAACTGATCGAACGAAACAGAAAAACAAGTGAACAAAGAGACTGACCGACCGAAAACGAGCAAAGTTAAGTCTCCCGCTAAAAAATCCTTGACACTCCTAACAGCTCCCATGATACCCTAGGAGCCTTTCTATCGCGCCGACAGAATACTAATTTCTGAATAATTCATTCAATCATTCTACCGCCAATACCCTGCGAGCAGAGTCTAGATGAGTCGGAAAGAGGAAAGTAGACTCTGCCAGCCGCCTCGACTTTCTATGATTTGCCGCTCATCCAAAGAAATGGATGAGTCAGTACAGTTTCGGTTTGTCAAACCTGTTTGTTTTTTTATTTGAGGGCATGATCAATCGCCACGCGTCGTCAATATTTTTTAAATTTACAACAGCGTGACAATTTGTAACTGTCTATTAAAATTGCCATGAGTATTTCCTCCGTATGTCGGTTACAGAAACTAGTTTGCCAGAATTGAGAAACCTATTAATTTTCTTAGTAAAAATTGAAATGGCACTTTAAATATTTGGACTATCTTGAGTTTCGAGGGAAATGATTCGTTTCGAAAATATCCCTACTGTTTGTTTTGGTTTTGTGGTTTTACGGTTACTAGTCACGAGTGACTGACTCCCGAATACGTTTGAATTCTTAACGCATGCTCAACACGAAATGTTGAGCCGGCTGGCAGAGTCTACTTTCCTCTTCCCGACTTATCTTGGAAGATCGAAAGAGACTCTTCTCGCAGGGTAAACCGCCAGATATTACATTTAATATCATACAAGAAAATAAGATTACTGCGGAAATGAATGTTTGTTAAAGCAAAACTGTGAATTGCGGGGTTTCATAATTATCTTTAACCACAAAAGGTACACCGTGCATGTCAATCACATTGGTTCATTTGACAAATTTCACTCTGTCTAAATGTCATTCAGTTTTGAATATAAGTAATTATGTGTTTTTAGAAGTTTCTGCATGAAATAGAAGCTCAAACTTAACACCGGAGACACTTTTTAATTAACGACTTTTAAAAGATATTCGTCCCATCCTGTGCAAAATGGCTTTTGGGAAATTGTTTTTTGCCTTTGCCGTTCAAGCGAGTCTTTAAAAATTTATATCCATCTCTTTTAGAAAATAGGGTGGTGTCTCCAGGCTGTGCGACTTCTGTACGGCTTTATGGTGTATGATCTATGAATTTAAGTGTTCTTTGACACAATTTTCCCAATTTGAAAAATTGGACTAACTTTGTTTTAAACTTGCTGTTGTTACTTTTTCATTCTCCGAGTAGTTTTCTCAGCACAGGTTTGTAAAGTTACGTGCTCTCCTCTAACGTAACACAGCAGACATTTAGTTATCTACCCTTAGTTATCTCCGGGTAATCCGGTTTTCCCCAATTAGTGTTCCAGCGCTAGAACGACTAGACAATTAAATGAACTTCCTTCCTTTCCTCCAGGCTGTGCGACTTCTGTATGGTTTATGGGTCTATGAATTTAAGCGTTCTTTAACACAATATTCGCAATTTAGAAAGACTAACTTTGTTTTAAACTTGCTGTTGCTACTTTTTGATTCTGTTCCTTAGTTTTCTCAGCACAGGTTTGCAAAGTAAAGTGTTTTCCTCCCAATAATATGTTAATAAAATGTAAACTGTGAAACTTAGTTATTACATTGTGTTTACTTTTTTTTAGCTGTTTGGGTTTAATTAACTCTATCTATACTATAAAAAGACCTGAATTTGTGAAAGCTGGTTAGTTGGAGTTGAAAGTTGAAGCTAATTGACAGTTGAAGTTGAAAAACTGGTTCAAGCAAGTCATAAGCCATCGCAGACCAAGACCCACGTAAGAATCTGTTGAAGAAATTGTAGCTCTTGACCATGCATCATGGTGATGTCTATTTACCGGTGTACATCCGTCAAGCGAGTGGAAATCTCGCAACACTTCACCTTACACACTTGTAAACAATCCGAGGCTCCAGCTGAATATTGGTTGCTCACGTTTCTCCCTCACCGGCCTCTAAACATTGCGAAAAATCCGAATATTTTGTACACGTTGGAAAGGAATCCAAATCGAATCCAGATCTTCAATAGAATTTACAAATCGCGCTTGCCGCTCTTGCTTACATTTGGTTAAACAGAGCTGAGGACCAACCTGGATTCTAACATAGTAAAGTAGCTAGATAGGCAAAACAGCCACAGCTTCGACAGAGGATACCTGAACTTCGTCCCAGGATTCGAGCTAGGATCCAAGCCATGACTCTCGAATCTCTCGGTTAGGTTAGGTCTCGAATCGGTTAGGTTAGGTCTATTTAGGTTGGTTCGAGTCTAGTTAGGGTTAGGTAGGACTCGGTTAGGTTAGGTTAGGTTAGGTCTCGGTTAGGCTTCGAATCCTGGCTCGGACCCTAGCTCGGATCCTGGCTCGAATCCTGGCTTTATTCTTAGTTTATCTCGCTTCGACACCTTTTTGGGCGAACTGAAAGGAACTTTCACATAGAAGGACATATGCACTTACCTACATCTTTTTTTTTATCACGTTAGTTACATGTTTTCCTTTAACTTGATCTCACCGCTATGAGGAATATACTCAAGTTCGTCCTTATTGTCTCAACAGATAAGTCCAGATTCCTTGAAGGTAAAAATAAAATGAACGGCACCAACAACGGCACAGAAACAAAAGGTAAGCAAATCAAAACGGTTTTGTTGTTTTCGGTGTTTACCGAGGTGGCTCATTGTTGTTGATGGCTTATTTAGTCCAATAGTTTAATACACGAAGTGCCGGTTCGCCTTCAACAGGATCACCTCGCTGTGATTTCGTTTTCCCCTAAGACTATTCGGAGGCAAAACCATGGATTCCTTTATTCCACCTCCCGTTATACCTCAGTCCTTTTAACACATTATATGTCACCATATTCCCCATCTGGCAACTAATTTCCACCCATAGCGTCGAAAAAACAAACAAAGGTAAGACATTATATCATGAAGAGATCTATCGGTATCGGATTATCTGGGTCGAACGTAACCTCATTATTTCCAATGCTCTAACAATTTGCGTTAACTGGTCTGACTCGTTATCATCATCATCATCAATATTACTAATTTTTCTATTATTATTATTTGTCTTTTAGGAACAAGCGAATCCAGTTCCACACGACAAGTTCCTGGTTATTTATCATCGAACGCCCAGATTGCCTTGACATCAGCATATGCACTTACCTTCTTGATAGCCTTTTTTGGAAATTCCTTTGGCTTGTTTGTAGTGTTGAAAAAATCTTCTAGACGTGTAACGAACTTCTTTATAGCAAATATGGCTATTGCCGATCTATTACTGACCATAACAGTTATGCCATACCAAGTCGCATATCTTTACAAAGGAACTCTTTGGTTTGGAGGAATATTGGGAATCGTTACTTGCAAAATGCTTTTCTACGCTATTCCTGTTTCTATAGTAGCTTCAGTGTTAACAATATTGTTCATTTCCGTTGAGAGATTTTATGCCGTATTCTTTCCTCTTCGAGAAGCAATTTTCCAACGACCAAAGATTCTGTCAACGATGATATGGTTTCTATCGTTTGCATTAATGTTCCCTTACGTGTGTTTTTCTGATGTGGCATTTGATCCGGTCACGAATGGTTACTACTGCGACCTTGGTATGCCTAGTAAAGATTTCGGTGAAAGATATCGCATATTTAAAATCTTTCACATATCTCTTTTCGTCATAATGTACGCCTTGCCACTCTTCATAACCATCATTATATACACTTTGATATGCCGTAAACTGGTTCATCGTAAAATTCCAGGCAACATGACCGATATCAACCGTGCCGTGGTTGAGAAGTCCAGGCGCAAGGTCGTGCGACTGTTGGTTGTTATATGCGTTGTTTTCGCGCTGTGCTGGTTTCCAACTTATATCAATCATTTTTACATGTTTGTGCGGTCTGATCAAAAGCACAAACTACCACCTGTTGTCGGCTTAGTATTTTTTTGGATAGGTCATGCAAACAGCGCTATCAATCCATGTCTGTATATACTTCTGAACAAAGGATTTCGTAAGACCCTTTTTGCACTTTTAAGAAACTTATGCGGACGGGGAACAAACCTTAGTTGCTACGATAAACCCGCCAGCACTGATCAAACTGGATGCGAAAACACCATAAACATATCTCTGAAGCTCTTGAAAGTACAGGACAAGGAACACGGTCCAACCCTTTTTTTCGCTTCTTAGGTAGAGACTTTTGGGGGCCGTCACGTCTTATTTGGGACTGCGTGACAAATAAAAATAACTGTCTTCACCCCACAAAGGAGTTGCTCGCAATCGAGCTGCACCAGTCGCGCAGCAGACAAAAGACAAGTACCAATGCAAATGCAGCTCGGACATATGCCTTTACGGCACTTAACTTTGTACTGTGCACATGCATAGACATACCTCTTACTAAGCCTGTTCGTGGTTCGTACTGTAAGTTATGTAAGTTATGGCCCGCGCATAAATCAACAGGAAAAACGAGGATCCGTAACTTACAGTACGTACCGAGAAAACGAATACATACAATATAATACATATAGTTTGCAGATTTGTATCAGAGTTTTAAAATACCAAACAGTAGTTGTAATTTTTTTATTCGAAAGTACTGCAACTCAACTTATCTAGTTAACAATAATACAATAATAGAAATTGCACCCTTTGTATCTCCAACAACATTGTAGATGTCGACGTGTTTTCCAATAATATGGAAAGTACTGCTGTAATTTTTGAACGGCTGTAATTTTAACAGGAATATACAATAATTAACTTGAATAAAATCAGTGCCATGTAAAAAATCGCCAAAGCGTTTTCCGACTTTTCAGTGTGAAACATGTAATGGGAAATCAAACTCTCAAAAAAAAAAAAAGTTGAAAGTTGTTTCACTTCTAGAATTTTCATTTTGGAAGATACAGCCATGAATTACAAGTAAAATTAATCGTTGAATTGTTACAGGTTGAAATTAAATTCAGGTCCATTTAAATCAAACTAGGATAAAATAAATCAAACTAAGAAGGTAAATTTAAATCAAACCTAGGTTATTTATCAACTGTTTGTAAAGGGATTTTCCTTTGGGTGTGGTTGAAAAAAAGGGGCACGTTTGTTTTAGGGGGAGAGGAGGGTGAAAACAAAACAAAAAAGCAAAAAATCGCCTTTCCCTCCTTCCACTTTCCTCACTACTCTCTTCCTTTCTTTCTTTCTTTTCGTCTCTATCCCTCTTAACCTTCCATTCCCTGATCCGTTTGTCATACCTACCACTACTTTGTGTACATGAGAGAAGGAAGTCACTTGAAACTGGACTTACCGAGACGTAAACCGAGCACCTCTGACATCCGTTAGTATTGAGTCCTTCGCTGTAACAAACCGCTAGGACTTGGATAAGCAGTCGTCATTAATTGTAATAGGCCACTTCGGAAAATACCATAATACTCTTTGTTTGTACCCCCAAATTTAGCATAAGCATTGTTTTTGTTTTCTCTTGGGACCATTGTAAGTCCCAAGAGAAACTGGAAACAATGCTTATGCAAAATCTGGGGGGACAAACAAAGAGTATTATGGTATTTTCCGAAGTGGCCTATAGCTAATAATTTCTCCTGGTGCAAGAGGTCCCAAACTCTTCTCAGTCACAGTGCATTATGCAAAAGTTAGTGCTCAATGCGTGGCCTTGACCGGTTCGTAAAATGGCCAACACAAGTTGTCTTGATTCAGAGATATTCTACAAAGAATTGGGTGAAATTAAATCTTCCAAAAAGACAAAAGCAAGGAAAATAAAACTTTTTGTTGACGACAACGTTTACAACGATGCAGTGAAGTGGTTAGAAACACGTAATGAAGACAGTAAGCCTAAGGACAGAACAAATCTGACAGGTCAAGACGTAGCAATTATCAAAGAAAAGGATGGAAACTGGATGGTGGCAAAATATTATCCAAGAACTGAAAAGAAATTGATCAAAAATGTCAACTACACCAAGTTGTTTGCCAAGCCCATTCGAATATTGCGCACAAAGGAAGAGACAAGTATATTAACCCTAACTACTCAATAAACAAAGAACAAAAGTCAATCACCAGCGTACAAAAACAGCCTGTGCTAGCCCCTATTCAAGCAAGAGGATTCCGAACGCATGTGCAAATGGACCTAATGGACCGTAGAAACGTACCATGTAGATGTTCATGTCACCGCAAACACGATTGGATTCTCCTCATGACTGATCATTTCACAAAATACTCATGGCTTTATCCACTGAAAAATAAGCAAGCTGAAGATGTATTGCAATGCCTGTCTCAACTTCGCTGGCAATTTGGATTCCCTCAGAAAATACACACTGACAATGGACGGGAATTTAAGAATTGTCTGATGTCCCAATTCTGCAAGAACAACCGGGTATCGCTTAACTTCATGGAGCTGCCAGAAAACCATCAACTCAAGGTTCGGTGGAAAGGAACAATCTTAAAAGAAAAGAAAAAAGTCCAAATCATTGGTGTCAGGTAATAGGGGAAGCTGCTTACAAAAAGAACATTCTGGAACATGAAGCAACAAAAGAAACACCCTATGAAGTGGTATTTGGCATACCACCATGGAAAGAAACCAAAACTACCCCAGACAAGAAACATGATCAACATTCTACAAAGAAGAAGAAGAATGTGAAGACGTGGATGCAGAACCTGCACCTAAACGTGCTTGTTATTCACTTATCAAGTCAACAAAGGAGATAAACACAACTCAACAGGACAAAGCGAGAAACACACAAAGGAAATACAACAACAAAATGAAAACAAGCAAACCCAATACCATTTCATTCCAAGTCAACAACTTTGTCAAAATAAAAAGTAATAAAGTGGACAAAAGTCCATTGCACCTAAACACACTTCTTCGTAAAGTAATTGAAAAAGAACATGGATTTATGAAAGTTGTAACCAAATGTGGAATTATTGACACTTGGATTGCACCAAACAGACTATAAATTACTGAAGACATGAATGTGTCATTAGACACAACTAAAACAATAAATTTCACTGCCGCGTGCAAAAAGCACTTGACCAGTGATACATGTACAAGAGGTGCAAAAACAAGGAATTGACTTCTCATTGTTCAACTACATACAAGTAATGACTGTTTAATAAAGGTTACAAACTTTGTGAACTACCAGAAAAAAAACTCGGTATTTGATGTTTCAAGTACTTATAACCACAAAGGGGTTTTCTGCTGAAGTACATTTGTACAAGTAATTGTACATCATTCAATAATCCACGCTATAAAAAGTCCATTTTTAGATGTCTTTTTCCTTCCAAAAACCAAAAAAATAAAAATAAAACAAAAGTCAAATGAAGGTAAATATTCTTATTAAACAAGGTTTTGTTTTTCTGCTGCTATGAGATTAAAAAAGCAGAATTGGTTATCATGCACAGTATGCCTAACCCCAACCTTAATGCTAACCATTTACAATCAGTGCTTAGACTTAACTCACCAAAGCAGTTTATACAGACTAACTCATGAAAACGTACGCGAACCACATCCCCTTACTTCCAGCACCGAATTATACTTACCAATATACACGTACTTGCTAACAATAGGCCTTTTTCGATATATTAAAATTCAGCTTGAAAGAGAGGTTTAGAGGACAAAGACAAAAGAAAGTGGATGATATATAAATATTTTTCACATTCATTCCAACGTGTTTCAATTGTTTTTGTCCTCACTGCCTCACTATCGAGCTGAATATTGATATTTCGAAAATGGCCTATTGATGGACTTTTTGTCTATGTTTCCTATTTTCAATTTCAACCTAGTTTAAAATTAAATTTACCCAGGTTGAAATCATTTCAACCTGAATTTCAAATTTACCTGTAACAGTTACTTTGTAGACAAAATATCTCCTTTTAAAATTAAATTAAATTGTTCACAACTCAATGGTTACAAAACGAAAAACAAACTGCTCTACTCGCGGGCCGAGGGTCGAAATTGACAACAACGGACGATAAGAACATGTACGCAAGTTTAGTTTTGAGCTCGTTCACTCAATATAGAACACGATGGCTCGAAAATAAATATTAAAGAACAATCAAAGCAAGTGTACACAACACAATGGTCAGAGAAGTGGGAAAAAATTGTTTTTCACTCACCTCCAACACAAGTTCATAAATAGTCGCGCGCGTCATGCAAGTTTGTCTAGTGACATCACTCATCAAAACACACGCAAACATATCATGAAGCATGCGGTTTGAAGAGCGCCGTCCAAGGCTGTGGACGGCGGTTGGATGAAAGTGAGTTTCTACAGCCATGGCAGAAGTCTCTTTTCCCGTACCCGTCAGCCCAGCAAACGGAAAAAGAAAAGAGACCTCTGTTAGTACGGAAATTGCTCGCCCGCCAGCCACAGATATCGAGCAACCTCTCGAAAGAGAGAGACATGCCAGTTAGAATAAGAAATTTTTCATGCTAATAAGACACGAAGTAGCCTGTCCTTTGGAGATTCTTCCAGAGATAGATGAAGGCGAATTTCAATAGCGAAGATATCGATGACGTCACCTATTGATATCACTGTGCCAACCAGAGCCTTATTGGATGCCGAAACAAATGGTTCTTTTGTTCGGTGGTTGGACCATTTGAACATCAAAAGAAATTTGACATCAATGTTTGTAAACAGTTATCTTCCTCATAAGAATCACGATAGACTACTAGCAGGCACTCCTTGGTCAGTCGACCCTTCCGCACTATGTCAAGCAATCTAGTAAAACGGCCTCCCTCGGTCATTTTACTCGATTGTGTGACATAGTACGGCGGGTGGATTGACTAAGAAGGGACTGCTAGCAGTCTAGAGTCACGAAGTGTCCACTTGCTCTTCTCCCAACATCAACATCAACATCACTCGTGTCTGGGAATACAGACAATTAAACGTCGCAAAGTGTCTCCCAAATGTTGCTCCTCAAGTAAGGATAAACAGCTAAGCTAAAAATAACGCGAGCCTTTACCCTAACCTTATTGTTGGAAATAGGGAGCAAAGAGAAAGGCTTACTAGACCTAAAGGGACACTTGGTGTTGGATGTCAAAATCAGGCATGCATCTAATTAGGTGCATTTTGCAGTTTCACGCAAGCGCAATGCTAAATTTTGTTCTTTTTTGTTTTGCTTTTTTTTTTAATGTCAGCAGTCAAACGTACCTAAATCTGTTGGAGATTCCTTTGGGAAAGCGAAAAAATGAAGTGGATAGTGTGTTTTCTCGTGTTCGTGCATTAGCTAATATGTAGATAAAGGGGAAAAAATGAAAAAATGAAAATATGGGTTATCTGCACTTTGACATTAAGAACTGGTTTTCGGACAGGCCTTTGCATTTCTTGATTCACTTACTTTCATGTTATCGGATAAGATTAAAACCTACTCCTTCTTCGAACAAAGTCGCCGAATGCTTACAATAGTGCTCAAAGGTGACACGGTACTCTCCAGTGCTTGAAACTGCCAACCACTTGTTTTGAAAAGCCGATCTTTTAAAGTGTTTTCAAGTTAAAATAGGTTTTAGGGAAATTCCCTTTTTTGGCTTTTGCCGTTCAAGTAAGATTTCTTTAGGATTCCATTTCCTTATTTGTTTAGAATAAAAGAAGACTGCTATAGGGTGGTGGTGTCTCTGTGCAACTTTTGTATGGTTTTTTGGTTTACTATGAGTCTATGTGTTCTTAATTAATAACACAATATTCGCAATTTGGAAAGACTGACTGTTTTTAAAACTGACTGTTGTTACTTTTTCCATAATTCTGTTTTTTTTCTGCAGACGACATTGAGTTCTCTATACTTGACATATTTCGTCTCGTTCTTTGTAACCTAATGATAACTGTGATAATCTACAGAAGCTTGCAGGTGCCGTCCGAGTTGCTGAAAACCTGACAAAAAAAATGGGAAAACCCGACAACAAAGTTGTGAGAATCCGACATCGACTTGAAAATCCGTCAACCTAACATCCGGCAAGTTGCAGATTGTAAAATCTACCGCAAATTTGGACATAGTGAAATTTGAAATAATGTGATACAGCTAATTATGAAACCTATAATTAATTTCCTTGAATGATTTTCTCCTCTTGTATGATATTAAAGGAGGTATTTTGAATACGCTTGTCGGAGCATTGTAAACAACAACAACGTAAACCCACTTAAACCGCCTAGAGATCTGAGATGAACCAAAGAACATTGGGCGATGGGATGGCGCAGTGGTGAGAACACTCGCCTCCCACCAATGTGGCCCGAACTTGGCGTCATATACGTGGGTTGAGTTTGTTGGTTCTCTACTCTGCACCGACAGGTTTTTCGCCGAGTACTCCGGTTTTCCCCTCTCCTCAAAAACCAAACTTTGATTTGATTTGCGTTAACTTGTTAATTTCCATTTACAGTGTCCCTGATAACTAGTGCTCTACAGCGCTAGAAGAGTAGACACTTAAATAAAGTTCCTTTCCTTTCCTTTCCTTTTATCAAAAACAACCAGATACGAAGATTCTGAACCACTCTTGCAAAAAGGCCGACTGCCAAAGAGAGCGAAACTACTAAAAGATACATAAAAACCCCTCAAACTCGGTCTTAACTGATAGGCAAGTCAGCTTGCTATTTAAAGGACTAAAATTCATACCTACACCCGTGACAAACGAAAACAAAATGAGACGTCAATTTTTGCGGGACTTTGAAGTTTTCGGAAGACGACTACTGTGTCTTCAATATATATTTTATGGGGAAGATAACGAATCATCCGTTACACGTAAAAGGTGACTGGGTGTGTTGCACACTGAGCGGACAGAAGCATGGATTTGGACTCGCACTAAAAACACACACACATTCCAAAATGGCGGACAACAACAACCTCGTGTCTTTATTCTTCCCATGATTCCTTGCTACAGTTTTGTTGCTTGGGGGAGAAGGGTTAACACCGTATTCCTTAACCTAACTGTATAGGCCCTACACACTCCCCCTTATGAAAAAAAAAGGTCGTCCTCGACATTAGACCGTTATCTAAGACTGGCGTCTGCGGTTATCAATACACAAGTCTCCTCTTTTCATTCCTGAGGTCAAGTGGAAAGGAGTGATCCGGCCCTAACCACAAAGTCACGAGTACAACCACTTAAGACTTGTATACACATACAGTTTGGAATACTGTTAAGGTTCAACGACTTCCACTGGAAAACTACTAAGTGTGATGTTGTAAACTAACAACTGCAACTTGTGTTCTGTCCTTTTTAAGTCCACTTAATCACAGAAAAAAAAATTCACAAAGTTCGTGTTAAGATTTTTCTGATCACTTTAGAAAGGATATGAGCCAACGTATCCGCATGGTGTAGGATAAGTAACTGGTCAAACAGAGTTCATGCACACATTAGGAATTTCTCCAAGGGGTCCTGGTGCCAGGGGTACAGGTACTGCTGCCGCTCTCGCATTGTGGCTAATTAAACACAATCCCGCTGGTTGGTAATAGCTCGGAGTTTCAAAGCTGTCATAAGTTAGTAAGGTAGGTGGTCTGCGCTCCCTTATCGGTCTCCCTTCTCCTGGTCAGACTTCTGACTGCTCTACTACAGATGTTTCAAGGACTGGATCTGTCGGTACTTGTATCTGCAGGTCAGGCTGGTAGATACTGGAGGCCGCCTCCTCATCAGCGCATGCCTGGTTGGCTGAAGGCTCCTTGGCTGAACAGGTACTGTCTGACAACGCGCTTTCTGGCTCTACAGGAGTGAAGGTTAACATCCCTGCGGATTCTTCTTCAGAACTGTCTACGACATTGGAGGCCCCTGGTGACGACAAATGTGGCTGGACAGTTGGCAACTTCCGTTTTGATCTTTTGCGGGTGTCACCGGGCCTTGCTTCAAAAGGAAGATCATTGCATGGCAGTAGAAGGTTACGGTGAATCACGCGGTGTCGCCCTCCACCAGATTCAGGCATAATTTCATAAACTGGACTCTCTTCACCTTTCCGTTTCACTACCTGGTGGATGGTGTCTTCCCAGTAGGACCTCAGCTTCCCAGGGCCGCCTCTCTCACTTACGTTTCGTACAAGGACTCGGTCGTCTGGTTGGAGTACTGGACTGTGAACTCTCCGGTCATATTGTTTCTTGCCTCTGAGTCCAGATAGCCGAGATTTGCTAGTGGCTATTCCGTATGCTTCTTTCATTGCCTCTTGTCAGTCCTTAACATAAGCTGGGTAACTTGAGTAAGCAGTGGGTTTGGTATCAAATATGACATCTATTGGGAGTCTTGGGGATCGGCCAAATAATAGGAAAAACGGCGAATATCCTGTCGCTTGATGGCGGTGCAAATGTAAGCATGAACCACCTTTTGGAGGCTGTCCTTCCACTTGGACTTCTGGTGCTCAGGCAAAGTTCTTAGCATGGATAGCAGTGTTTGGTTCAGGCGTTCTTCTTTCCGTTTCCTTGGGGATGATAGGGCGTTGTTCGAGATCGGACCATACCACAGCATTCCTGCAGCCGATGTAACAACTGATTTTCAAATTCACCACCTTAATCATGCAAGATTCTTGCTGGAAACCCGAAACGTAATATAAAGTCATTATACAATTTGTCCGCTGCTGTTCGTGCAGACTTGTTGGTGGTCGCATACGCTTGGGCAAATCTTGTAAAATGATCAACTGTAACCAGGATATACTCGTATCCCCCTTTGCTTTTTTCAAGGTGTACAAAGTCCGATGACACCAGTTCGAAGGGTGTGCTACTCTGTATGGTCTCCTTTGGTGCTTTTGGCAAGGTGTTTGGTCTCTTTTGTTTGATGCAACTACAAACATGCGTCACGTAATGTTCAATGTCTCTTTTCATCCGGGGCCAATAAAATCGTTCCCTGGCAAGGTGAAGGACCCTTTCTGTCCCTAAGTGTTACAATTCTTCATGTAGCTCTTTGTAGACCATTCGATGAAACTTCTGCGGAAGGACAATCTGAAGATTAGGACCACTTCTGCGCCGGAGGATTCCATCTTCTCCAACTGCGAAGTTTACTCCATTCACGTAGAAGGGACTGTACTGCAGGTGACGCCTGGCGCCTGTCTTGTGCTGCGAGTGGTTTGCCGGTTTCCTTATACCGAATCACTGCACTCATCACCTTGTCTTTCCTCGGAGCCTCGTACAGTTCCTTAGGTGTGAGATGTTGCACCCTCGGTTCATAATCCACATTCATAATGTGTCCCATTTCACTTGGCTGACAGGATAGCGATAGGAACCAAACTAGATCTCATTTTTGCTGGGCATTCAGTGCTTCCACTGTGGCTTTAATCCAATGCGGTTCTACTTCTACAGTACACATGTCTATAAACTGTTCCATATGCATCCTAGAGAGAGCATCAGCATCCCGGTTGGCCGTCCCTGATCGGTACTTTATCGTGAAGTGGAAGTCAGCCAGCTCTGCTACCCAACGGTGTCCAGTTGCATTTAGTCTCGCCGTAGTTAATACATAGGTCAACGGGTTGTTATCTGTGTAGAGCGTGAAGAGCGGGGCAGCGGGGCATAATACAGGTAGTCCCGAAACTGTTCAGTTATGGCCCACTTAAGTGCCAAAAAATCCAGCTTACTGGATTGAAGATGATAGTTCCGTTCCGCTGCAGTTAGCGCACGAGATCCGTAAGCAATTTCCCTTAGTTGACCGGCCTGCTTCTGGTAAAGTGCTGCCCCAAGGCCCTGTTCTGACGCATCCGTGTGAAGAATAAATTGTTTGGTGTATTGAGGGTAAGCCATCATACGTGGGTTACTAATAGCACTGATAAGCTTATCGATTGCGGCTTGGTGTTCACTGGTCCAGTTGACTGGCTCCCGGGATGATACTTGTCCCTTATTTCTGACTGGTCTTGTATTTCTCATTTTGCACCAAATCAACCAACGCAGTAACATTCTCCAGTGCTATTTCCTTTAAAGCCGTATTCATGATGTCAACAATGGAGCTGCTTCCTTCGGTTTCTCCATCCTTCAGTACTTCTTCTATTACATTGTACCCAATGATTGGAGTTTCCAACTCATCTCTTGCAATGAGGAATGGTACAGTTAGAGAATGTGATGACTCTGTGTCCGACTAGAGCTGAAACTGTACTTCCAACCACCCTTCAAATGGTATGGTTCCACCATTTGCTGTTCTTAAGTTCAGTCCTACATCCTCGCCAAGCAACTCTTCAATGTTCCTTAACTCTGAGAAAGGCAAATATTCCTCAAGCCAGCTCTTGGACACAATAGACACCTGTGCACCCGTATCCCAAAGGGCTTCGACTGGGACTCCGTTGAGAACAAATGACACCTTACACTTCTTGCCAACCAACCTTGCAACTACCACACGCTGCCTGGGTGTCAAATGACTAGCAAATACATAACCATCCCCCCGAAGTACTGCGAACAGAAAAACAAGTGAACAAGGAGACTGACCGACCGAAAACGAGCAAAGTTAAGTCTCCCGCTAAAAATCCTTGACACTCCTAACAGCTCCCATGATACCTTAGGAGCCTTTCTATCGCGCCGACAGAATACTAATTTCTGAATAATTCATTCAATCATTCAACCGCCATTACCCTGCGAGCAGAGTCTAGATAAGTTGGAAAGAGGAAAGTAGACTCTGCCAGCCGCCTCGACTTTCTATGATTTGCCGCTCATCCAAAGAAATGGATGAGTCAGTACAGTTTCGGCTTGTCAAACCTGTTTTTTTTATTTGAGGGCATGATCAATCGCCACGCGTCGTCAATATTTTTTAAATTTACAACAGCGTGACAATTTGTAACTGTCTATTAAAATTGCCATGAGTATTTCCTCCGTATGTCGGTTACAGAAACTAGTTTGCCAGAATTGAGAAACCTATTAATTTTCTTAGTAAAAATTGAAATGGCACTTTAAATATTTGGACTATCTTGAGTTTCGAGGGAAATGATTCGTTTCGAAAATATCCCTACTGTTTGTTTTGGTTTTGTGGTTTTACGGTTACTAGTCACGAGTGACTGACTCCCGAATACGTTTGAATTCTTAACGCATGCTCAACACGAAATGTTGAGCCGGCTGGCAGAGTCTACTTTCCTCTTCCCGACTTATCTAGGAAGATTGAAAGAGACTCTGCTCGCAGGGTAATTATAAACCGCCAGATGTTACATTTAATATCATACAAGAAAATAAGATTACTGCGGAAGTGAATGTTTGTTAAAGCAAAACTGTGAATTGCGGGGTTTCATAATTATCTGTAACCACAAAAGGTAGACCGTGCATGTCTATCACATTGGTTCATTTGACAAATTTCACTATATCTAAATGTCATTCAGTTTTGAATATAAGTAATTATGTGTTTTTAGAAGTTTCTGCATGAGATGAAAGCTCAAACTTAACACCGGAGACACCCTTTTAATTAACGACTTTTAAAAGATATTCGTCCCATCCTGTGCAAATGGCTTTTGGTAAATTGTTTTTTGCCTTTACCGTTCAAGCAAGTTTTTTTTAAGAATTTATATCCTTCTCTTTTTAGAAAATAGGGTGGTGTCTCCAGGCTGTGCGACTTCTGTACGGTTTTATGGTTTATGATCTATGAATGTAAGTATTCTTTGACACAATATTTGCAATTTGAAATTGGACTAACTTTGTTTTAAACTTGCTTTTGTTACTTTTTCATTCTCCTTAGTTTTCTCAGCACAGGTTTGTAAAGTTACGTGCTCTCCTCTAACTTAACACAACAGACATTTAGTTATCTACACTAAGTTATCTCCGGGTAATCCGGGTTTCCCCAATTAGTGCTCCAGCGCTAGAACGACTAGACAATTAAATGAACTTCCTTCCTTTCCTCCAGGCTGTGCGACTTCTGTATG
>NC_090876.1:17606168-17618668 GCF_036669935.1 Montipora foliosa
TAATGGGAAATCAAACTCTCACACATCAGGGTCGGCCAGGGTTTTGGGGTACTGGTATACCACAACTTCGACCACAATAACGAACTGCTTTACAACCTAAATATTGTTTGAAACTTTGTGGGGATCCTGCTGCAATCCTCGGACAATTAGCACACTGGTGGGACTTTATAAATCTGTCCTGGGGCGGGGCTACTTCCTGTCCCTCGGCTGTAGCCCCCGCCTGTTTCCCGGCCCTGGTCTCCGTTTCCGACATCCACGGGCCCAATGGTCACTACTATCACAAATGTGGCAGTGGTCGCACAGCTGCCCCTTTCCTTCCTTTTGACAGCCGATACAGCCCCTTGGGCCCTGATACCCTTCCAGATTCTGATTTACAGGTAGGGGCCTGGTGAAACGTTCCTCATTGGTTAGATTTCTCTCAACTGATTCTTTTAAAGTGGTAAGTTCTGAACGGACCAAATATAGTGCCGCCATGAACTCCTCTTCTCTAGGACTCTCTTTTCCCGGGGAGTTAAGCTTCTTAGCGGTTGCCCCTTGTTGGATGGATCCCCCTTCCCCTTGTGATGCATGCACTTCGTTCACCCTTGGGTTCCTTTGACGAGGGGTAGAGCCCAGTTTGGATTTTCTTTCACTTTCTTCCGCGCATTTTACTTCTTGTCACCCGTCAGGTGTTAAAAGGTTTTTATCAAAAGAGAGGCCGGTACGTTTCTTCGAACAAACTGTTCAAAAAACAACATTTGAGAAAGCACTATCTCCATTAAAAAGCCGCCTTGAAGAGCGAGATTAGGCCTTAAGCATCTTATCGACAGAACATCATCTGAGGCTTTTTTTTTCCTTTTGGAAGGCAGTCGGCACTTGAAAAAAGTTAAAAAACTAGCGACAAAATCTTACCATCAGTGTGTCACAACGTACAACCCAGCAATGTTACAATACTGATGCACAACTGGAGTTTCATTCAAAACCAGCCATTGCTGGCAAACACGCAACATTGGCTCAGTTGGTTGAACACCGAGCTGCCGTGCAGGAGGTCGTGAGTTCGAATCCGGCTGGATCAACCCTCAGGATCTTTAAATAACTGACGAGAAAGCGCTGCCTTTATAATTCTGGTCAAATACCTTTTGGTTCAGAGACCCTCTAGTTTTTTCGGATAGGGACGATAAACCGTAGGGCCCGTCTCACAACCATCATGGAGTTTCTGGTGCTATGTGGTCTGTTCTCTGTGGTACATTTTGGCTTCACGACAGCGTTTCAACGAGTAACCACTCCTAAGCTCCTCGTGGGTAAATAAATATAAATTATGACTATGACTTAACCTCCTATTCTGACTACACAAGCCCGAGTTTCAACATGAAAGTTTGTTTATTGAGGGCGGGTCAGACAGTCATACAATGCAAATAAATCCTGGTTACAGCCTAGGTCTACATAAATAACACGTGAAGGTTTATAATCTTATGAGAAGACGTACTACGCCAGATACAAAAAACCACTACAAACCACCCTTTAGAACTGGCCAAAAGCATATGTGGCAACTTCATCTAATGCAGCAGCACAAGAAAGATCCCGATGAAATGGCAACTAAACGGCATATGCAAAACTGATCGAACGAAACAGAAAAACAAGTGAACAAAGAGACTAACCGACCGAAAACGAGCAAAGTTAAGTCTCCCGCTAAAAATCCTTGACACTCCTAACAGCTCCCATGATACCCTAGGAGCCTTTCTATCGCGCCGACAGAATACTAATTTCTGAATAATTCATTCAATCATTCAACCGCCAGTACCCTGCGAGCAGTCTAAATAAGTCGCAAAGAGGAAAGTAGACTCTGCCAGCCGCCTCGACTTTCTATGATTTGCCGCTCATCCAAAGAAATGGATGAGTCAGTACAGTTTCGGCTTGTCAAACCTGTTTTTTTTAGTTGTGCGCATGATCAATCGCCACGCGTCGTCAATATTTTTTAAATTTACAACAGCGTGACAATTTGTAACTGTCTATTAAAATTGCCATGAGTATTTCTTCCGTATGTCGGTTACAGAAACTACTTTGCCAGAATTGAGAAACCTATTAATTTTCTTAGTAAAAATTGAAATGGCAATTTAAAAACTTGGACCATCTTGAGTTTCGAGGGAAATGATTCGTTTCGAAAATATCCCTACTGTTTGTTTTGGTTTTGTGGTTACTAGTCACGAGTGACTGACTCCCGAATACGTTTGAATTCTTAACGCATGCTCAACACGAAATCTTGAGCCGGCTGGCAGATTCTACTTTCCTCTTCCTGACTTTAATATCTAGGAAGATCGAAAGAGACTGCTCGAAGGGTAAACCGCCAGATATTACATTTAATATCATACAAGAAAATAAGATTACTGAAGTGAATGTTTGTTAAAGCAAAACTGTGAATTGCGGGGTTTCATAATTATCTGTAACCACAAAAGGTAGACCGTGCATGTCTATCACATTGGTTCATTTGACAAATTTCACTCTGTCTAAATGTCATTCAGTTTTGAATATAAGTAATTATGTGTTTTTAGAAGTTTCTGCATGAAATAAAAGCTCAAACTTAATACCGGAGACACTTTTTAATTAACGACTTTTAAAAGATATTCGTCCCATCCTGTGCAAAATGGCTTTTGGGAGATAGCTTTTTGCCTTTACCGTTCAAGCGAGTTTTTTTTTAAGAATTTATATCCTTCTCTTTTAGAAAATAGGGTGGTGTCTCCAGGCTGTGCGACTTCTGTACGGCTTTATGGTGTATGATCTATGAATTTAAATGTTCTTTGACACAATATTCGCAATTTGAAAACTTGGACTAACTTTGTTTTAAACTTGCTGTTGTTACTTTTTCATTCTCCGAGTAGTTTTCTCAGCACAGGTTTGTAAAGTTACGTGCTCTCCTCTAACGTAACACAGCAGACATTTAGTTATCTACCCTTAGTTATCTCCGGGTAATCCGGTTTTCCCCAATTCGTGCTCCAGCGCCAGAACGACTAGACAATTAACTGAACTTCCTTCCTTTCCTCCAGGATGTGCGACTTCTGTATGGTTTATGGGTCTATGAATTTAAGCGTTCTTTAACACAATATTCGCAATTTGGAAAGACTAACTTTGTCTTAAACTTGCTACTGCTACTTTTTTATCCTGTTCCTTAGTTTTCTCAGCACAGGTTTTCAAAGTAAAGTGTTTTCCTCCCAATAATATGCTAATAAAATGTAAACTGTGAAACTTAGTTATTACTTTGTGTTTACTTTAATTTAACTGTTTGGGTTTAATTAACTCTATCTATACTATAAAAAGACCTGAATTTGTGAAAGCTGGTTAGTTGGAGTTGAAAGTTGAAGCTAATTGACAGTTGAAGTTGAAAAACTGGCTCAAACAAGTCATAAGCCATCGCAGACCAAGACCCACGTAAGAATCTGTTGAAGAAACTGTAGCTGTTGACCATGCATCATGGTGATGTTTATTTACCGGTGTACATCCGTCAAGCGAGTGGAGATCTCGCAACACTTCACCTTACACACTTGTGAAGAATCCGAGGCTCCAGCTGAATATTGGTTGCTCACGTTTCTCCCTCACCGGCCTCTAAACATTGCGAAAAATCCGACTACTTTGTACACGTTGGAAAGGAATCCAAATCGAATCCAGATCTTCAATAGAATTTACAAATCTCGCTTGCCGCTTTTGCTTACATTTGCAATTGGTTAAACCGAGCTGAGGACCAACCTGGATTCTAACATAGTAAAGTAGCGAGATAGGCAAAACAGCGACAGCTTCGACAGAGGATACCTAAACTTCGACCCAGGATTTGAGCTAGGATCCGAGCCAGGCTTCGAGCTAGGATCATACCCAGGATTCCAGCCAGGATTCGAGCTAAGATGAGCTTTCTCCGCTATTTATTCTCGAATCTCTCGGTTAGGTTAGGTCTCGAATCGGTTAGGTTAGGTCTATTTAGGTTGCTTCTAGTCTACTTAGGTCTAGTTAGGGTTAGGTTAGGTCTCGGTTAGGTCTCGAATCCTGGCTCGGACCCTAGCTCGGATCCTGGCTCGAATCCTGGTTTGGATCCTGGCTTTATTCTTAGTTTATCTCGCTTCGACACCTTTCTGGGCGAACTGAAAGAAACATTCCCGTAGAAGGACATATGCACTTACATACATCTTTTTTTTTTTTTTTTTATCACGTTAGTTACATGTTTTCCTTTAACTTGATCTCACCGCTATGAGGAATTTACTCAAGTTCGTCCTTATTGTCTCAACAGATAAGTCCAGATTCCTTGAAGGTAAAAATAAAATGAACGGCACCAACAACGGCACAGAAACAAAAGGGAAGCAAATCAAAACGGGTTTGTTGTTCTCGGTGTTTACCGAGGTGGCTCATTGTTGTTGATGGCTTATTTAGTCCAATAGTTTAATACACGAAGTGCCGGTTCGCCTTCAACAGGATCACCTCGCTTTGATTTCGTTTTTCCCTAAGACTATTCGGAGGCAAAACCATGGATTCCTTTGTTCCACCTCCCGTTATACCTCAGTCCTTTTAACACATTATATGTCACCATATTCCCCATCTGGCAGCTAATTTCCATCCATAGCGTTAAAAAAAACAAACAAATGTAAGACATTATATCATGAAGAAATCTATCGGTATCGGATTATCTGGGTCGAACGTAACCTCATTATTTCCAATGCTCTAACAATTTGCGTTGACTGGTCTGACTTGTTATCATCATCATCATCATCATCATCATCATTATTACTATTATTATTATTTGTCTTTTAGGAACAAGCGACTCCAAGTCCACACGACAAGTTCCTAGTTATTTATCATCGAACGCCCAGATTGCTTTGACATCAGCATATGCACTTACCTTCTTGATAGCCTTTTTTGGAAATTCCTTTGGCTTGTTTGTAGCGTTGAAAAAATCTTCTAGACGTGTAACAAACTTCTTTATAGCAAATATGGCTATTGCAGATCTCTCATTGACTATAACAGCTATGCCATACACAGTCAAATTTATTTACAGCGGAGACCTTTGGTTTGGAGGAAAATTGGGAATCGTTACTTGGAAAATGCTTTTCTACGCTATTCCTATTTCTATAGTAGCTTCAGTGTTAACAATATTATTCATTTCCTTTGAGAGATTTTATGGCGTATTCTTTCCTCTTCGAGAAGCAATTTTCCAACGACCAAAGATTCTTTCAACGATGATATGGGTTCTATCGTTTGCATTAATGTTCCCTTACGTGTTTTTTTCTGATGTGGCATTTGATCCGGTCACGAATGGTTACTATTGCGACCTTGGTATGCCTAGAAGATACCGCATATTCAAAATCTTTCACATATCTCTTTTCGTCATAATGTACGCCTTGCCACTCTTCATAACCATCATTATATACACTTTGATATGCCGTACATTGGTTCGCCGTAAAATTCCAGGCAACATGACCGATAGCAACCGTGCCGTGGTTGAGAAGTCCAGGCGCAAGGTCGTGCGACTGTTGGTTGTTATATGCGTTGTTTTTGCGCTGTGCTGGTTTCCAACTTATATCAATCATTTTTACATCTTTGTGCGGCCCGATCAAAAGCACAAACTACCACCTGTTGTCAGCTTAGTATTTTTTGGATAGGTCATGCAAACAGCGCTATCAATCCATGTTTGTATATACTTCTGAAGGAAGGTTTTCGTAAGACCCTTTTCGCGCTTTTAAGAAACTTATGCGGACGGGGAACAAACCTAGTTGCTACGATAAACCCGCCAGCGCTGGTCAAATTGGCTGCGAAAACACCATAAACATATCTCTGAAGCTCTTGAAAGTACAGAACAAGGAACACGGTCCAACCTTTTTTTCGCTTCTTAGGTAGAGACTTTGAGGACTGTCACGTCTTATTCGGGACTGTGTGACAAATAAAAATAACGGAAAAGTCGAACTGTCTTCACCCCACAAAGGAGTTGCTCGCAATCGAGCTGCACCAGTCGCGCGGCAGACCAAAGATAAGTACCAATGCGAATGCAGCTCGGACATATGTCTTTACGGCACTTAACTTTGTACTTTGCACATGCACAGAGATACCTCTTACTAACCCTGTTCGTGGGTCCGTACTGTAAGTTATGTAAGTTATGGCCCGCGCATAAATTATCTCTGAGGTAATCATAAGTGCGGGAAAGGAAACTAGTTGAAATCAAGCAGGAGGTTCAACCGCCACAACGATTGCGCTCCAAAATTCTGAAACGAACAAATCTTCTTGGTTTCTTGAAATAGTTGCTTGCACGACTTAAACAGTTTTACAAGATTGTGTAACATATTAAAATGACATAAAAAAAACTCGCTAGAGAATGCACGGGCGACCCAAACATAATTTGAATGCGCAGTCAACGTAACAGTTTGTAGGGTTTATATGGGAAACATGAAATACAGAAAAAAAATCAGCTAATCCTAGTTTACAGCTAGAAAAATGCAAGAAATAAACTTACTTTTACTTCATCTTGTGTCCTTGTGTCGATTTGAGGCGTTCTAACTTGCCCGGAACGCCTCAAATCGACACAAGGACACAAGATGAAGTAAAAGCAAGTTTATTTCTTGTATTTTCCTCTCCGTAAACTAGGATTAGCCGATTTTTTTTTCTGTATTCCATGTTTCCCATATAAACTCTACAAACTGTTACGTTGACTGCGCATTGAAATTATGTGTTTGGGTCGCCTGGGGAGAATGCTTTATCAATTTTTCAAATTTAGCGTTCCGTACAGCGGCCGTACTGTACAATAAGGTCCGCTAGATCAGCCAATCACAACGCGCATACTATCCGAGAGATATATGATAAAATCTTGTAACTTACACACAATTTCCTTTTATCAGGGAAATGTGAAATAAAACAACTCAGATTTGCCAGAAAATGTTTTTATCAACACGTACTTTAGCACACATCCGTGCAATAGTGCCATAAACTAATTATTCACTTAACTAGTAATAGCTATCGCTAAGTGGCAACGAAATAGTCAATATAATACATAGTTTGCAGATTTGTATCAGAGTTTTAAAATACCCAACAGTAGTTGTAATTTTTTTTATTCGAAAGTACTGCAACTCAACTTATCTAGTTAACAGTAATACAAAAATAGAAATTGCACACTTTCTATCTCCAACATTGTAAACGTGGACGTGTTTTGCAATAATATGGAAAGTACTGCTGTAATTTTTGAACGGCTGTAATTTTAACAGGATTATCTTATTGTACTATTTGGGCTTGTCTGTTTCTAGAATTATATAGGGCGTTTTATGTTTAAGGTTATCTCTGCATTTACGTAGGGCCTCGTGCTCTTCCTCGATGAACTCAAGTGTTCTTTTACACAATATTCGCGAGTTCGATGTTCGAATGTTTCGATGTTTCGAAAACTAACTTTGTTTTAAGGGCGTTCGCGCTAATTGTTTGTGCGCAACTTTTACTGCGCAGGTAACGCGGCTCTAATATGTCACGCATTACTTCAAGCATTAGTTAAGATCTTCTGGTGACAAAAACATCGGGGAAATTTCCAGGTCGGCTAAAGAATGACACATTTATTTCCAATTCATCATTGTCATAGAATTTTTGCTTAGTTTCGTGACTCGAGGACTTTGAACTCTGTCACGCGGACTGTCACGTTTTTGAACTTGAACACGTGATTTTGTGTATGATTTGAGATCGATCAGATCTGAGATTAAAAAATTACATTACGGGCGGTTTGGAATTCCGCATGTATTTAGCTGGATTTGTCAGATATTCGTTGGAATTTGAGGTCCATTAAAGGAGAAGACAAAAAATCTGTCACAATCATGAAACGTTAAAGAGAAAGGACCGGGAGGCTGGAAAAGGTCGCTAATCGAGTAGTGGTTGAAAGTTTTGGAAACTCGAGGAAGGTTTAGTTTAATAGTCAGCGACGTTGCGTATTAAAATTTAATGGTGTTGGCTTTTTAAAATGTTTTACTGCGTTACGAACTTCTTAGTTTAAAATGAATGCATGTTTTTGAAGTTCTTTTCCTTTACTTTCATGACCATAGAGCAGAATCATCTTCTCTTTCTAATCCCCTTGAATAGTGCGGACCTGTGAGGAAACAGCCTGAGATTATATTTCACAAACACCACACTCCAGAAGATGAGAAAGACGGCATTGGAGAGATATGATACAACACACTAACCAAATAAAGATAACGCCTCTTTGAAACCTCGTTGCTAAGCTCGAGAAAGTTTCTTTTGCTTTTTTTTTGCGAAATCGATCCTGTCTTGGGTTCAAGTCCTTCCCCGGCAGGTCACGCAAAATCGTAACAAACTAAATTTTCCAAGAGCTTTGCAACATCACATTGATTTTAATCGTTTAGGTCATCGGTGGCCCCTACTTTTTAAGACATGAATCACCTGCTCTTCTTATAATCTGCGAAATGTGATGAAATGAAAAAATCACAATGTAAGAAGTTATCTTTTAACAATTTTCTTTTTCCTTGTGTCCTGAATTCCGGAAGTGGTTACAAAGGGTAGCGCTTGCGAAAACGTTCGTTGACGATTAACTCTACTGTTTACGACATCCCCAGTGGCATGCAATAATCTAAAAAGCCCACTCCTATATTTCTATGCACAGAAACCTTTACTCTAACATATTATTTTTGTGATTTTCGACAGATGAGTAGATGAGGCTACATCTAGTTATGATGACTTATCTAGCGATATTAGGGAATTTTTCCCTTGCCTTTTTCTCCGAAACAAAGTCGGTGACCCCCCATTTTTTTTTTTCATTTTTGGAATAAGTAATTTATGACCTAGTTTCAGGCTGGAAATGAAACAAATTTCGATGTGGGAAGATTTTCGCGCGAAATTCCTTAAACTTACTGTTGTTACTTTTTCATTCTTTTCCTTACTTTTCTCAGCACAGGTGCTTTCCATTTATTGATATGCCAATAAATTGTTAACTGTCAAACTTAGTTATTACTTTGTGTTTACTTAACTTTATTGGGGGTGGAAGCGGAAGAATGAAAGACGGCTTAAAAAAGAAAATGAATAAGGAATATTTAGCGGTTTGAACATGCGGAATAAAGAATTTTATTGTTTTCGTTAAAGACGGACGAATACGGAAAAATGAATATCGATTAAAATTTTAATAAACTCGTGGAAAAATGGAAGAAATAATGAAAAACTGCGATCCAATTATTCCGCCTCCACCCCCAAAATATTATTTTAATTATTTGGGCTCAATTAACTCTATCTATACTATAAAAGAACTGAATTTGTGACAGCTGGTTATTTGGAGTTGAAACCGAAGTTGAAGCTAATTGACACTTCAAGTCGAAGCTGGTCCATACAATGATTCTTTGTAGATTAAATGTTTGTGTTTATCTTATTTTACTATTTGGGCTTGCCTGTTTCGAGAATTATTGAGGGCGTTTTATGTTAAAAGTTATCTTTGCATTTACATAGGGCCTCGTGCATAGCTGCGGACAATAATCCGAACTTTCTGCACGAGATCATGAAACCTCCAACTTAACACCACAGGCATTTAGGTATCTACTTGAAATATTTCGTTCTGTTCTTTGTAACAACGATAACTGTGATCTATATCTCAGTCTGACGTATTTCAATAACAACGATAAATGTCAGTGATAATCTCTCTATGACATATCAATTCCCACGGTTCAAATATACGAAATGTTTCATATATTCTATGTCATTCAGTTTTGAATATTTAACAACTATTCACCGAAGTGGAGGTGGCTAGCGGTGGATATTTACCGAGCCGCGAAGCGGGGTAAATATCCCACGCTAGCCACCGAAACTGAGGTGAATAGTTGTTTTAGTATATACTAAAACAATGAGATAATATACAGCACAAAAAATTAATTTGGATGTTTTCTTCACTTGTCACGGATGCAAATCGGGACGCCATTTTTTCTCGAGTTGCTCAAAGGTAAATAGCACAGGATATTCGGAGTTTGACGAGCCAATCAGCGCCCGCGTTCAACGCTATCCACTGTTTTAGTGTATACTAAAAGTAATTAAGTGTTTCTAGAAGTTTCTACGTGAGATGAAACCTCAACATTAACACCGGAGACACCTTTAGTTGACCACTTGACATCTTTCATCCCGTTCTTTGTAAAATGGCTTTTGGGAAATTGCTTTTTGGCTTTCGCCGTTCAACCAAGATTTCTTTACGATTTTATTTCCTTATTTGTTTCGATAATAGAAGAACACACCCCTGGAAAATAGGGTGGTGTTTCTGTGCGACTTCTGCATGGTTTTATGGTTTAGTATGCGTTACTCTACGAACTCCAGTGTTCTTTTACACAATACGCGTGAGTTCGATGTTTTGGAAAAACTAACTTTGTTTTAAGGACGTTCGCGCTAATTGTTTGTGCGCAACTTTTACTGCGCAGGTAACGCGACTGTAATACGTGACGCATTACTTCAAGCATTAGTTAAGATCTTATGGTGACAAAAACGAAGGGGGAAATTTCCAGGTCGGCTAAAGAATGACACATTTATTTCCAATTCATCATTGTCATAGACTTTTTCGCTTAGTCTCGTGACTCTAGGACTTTGAACTCTGTCACGCGGACTGTCACGTTTTTGAATTTTGTGTATGATTTGAGATCGATCAGATTTGAGATTAAAAAATTACATTTCGGGCGGTTTGGAATTCCGCATGTATTTACCTGGATTTGTCAGATATTCGTTGGAATTTGAGGTCCATTAAAGGAGAAGACAAAAAATCTATCACAATCATGAAACGTTAAAGAGAAAGGACCGGGAGGCTGGAAAAGGTCGCTAATCGAGTAGTGGTTGAAAGTTTTGGAAACTCGAGGAAGGTTTAGTTTAATAGTCAGCGACGTTGCGTATTAAAATTTAATGGTGTTGGTTTTTTAGAATGTTTTACTGCGTTACGAACTTCTTAGTTCAAAATGAATGCATGTTTTTGAAGTTCTTTTCCTTTACTTTCGTGACCATAGAGCAGAATCATCTTCTCTTCCTAATCCCCTTGAATAGTGCGCACCTGTGAGGAAACAGTCAGAGATTATATTTCACAAACACCACACTCCAGAAGATGAGAAAGACGGCATTGGAGAGACATGATACAAAACACTAACCAACTAAAGATAACGCCTCCTTGAAACTTCGTTGCTAAGCTCGACAAAGTTTTTTTTTTTTACAAAAACTTTCAGCGATCGATCCTGTCTTGGGTCCACTCCTTCCCCGGCAGGTCAGGCAAAATCGTGACAAACTAAATTTTCCAATATAAGTGCTACACGGCCAACGTTTGCAAAAACGTAATCCTTCCTTGTTCTTGTACATGTTCATTGCCGTGACTTTAACATCTTCAGTTCCCACAGCCTGCTCCCGTCTGACCTTGTAGCTCAGTTGGTAGAGCGGCGGTGATCTAACCCGAAGGTCGTGGGTTCAATTCCCACCCTGGACACAGTTTTTCTCTATCCTTGTGCGGGGCATTTCCATCAATAGGGCTAACGCTCACATGGTTCATATGGGGTAGAAAGTTAGCACTTCACATTATAAGTCTGTTTAAATTTTCCAACTTCGCAACATCACATCTATTTTAATCGTTTAGGTCATTGGCGACCCCTACTTTTTAAGACATGAATCACTTGGTCTTCTTACAATCTACGAAATGTGATGAAATGAAACAAATCACAATGTAAGAAGTTTTTCTTTTAATTTTTTTCTTTCCTTGTGTCCTGAATTCGGGAAGTGGTTACAACGGGTAGCACTTGCGAAAACGCGCGCTGAGGAGTAACTCTACAGTTTACTACATCCCCAGCCGCATGCAATTTCGTAAAAACCCACTCCTATATTTCTATGCACAGAAACCTTCACTCTAAACATATTATTGTTATGATTTTCGACAGATGAGTAGATGAGGCTACATCTAGTTATGATGACTTATCTAGCGATATTAGGGAATTTTTCCCTTGCCTTTTTCTCCGAAACAAAGTCGGCGACCCACCAATTTTTTTTTTTTTCATTTTTGGAATAAGTAATTTATGACCTAGCTTCAGGCGAGAAATGAACAAATCTCGATGTGGGAAGATTTTCGCGCGAAATTCCTTAAACTTACTGTTGTTACTTTTTCATTCTTTTCCTTACTTTTCTCAGTACAGGTGCTTTCCATCTATTGATATGCCAATAAATTGTAAACTGTCAAACTTAGTTATTACTTTCTGTTTACTTAACTTTATTGGGGGTGGAAGGGGAAGAATGAAAGACGGCTTAAAAAAGAAAATGAATAAGGAATATTTAGCGGTTTGAACATGCGGAATAAAGAATTTTATTGTTTTCGTTAAAGACGGACGAATACGGAAAAATGAATATCGATTAAAATTCTAATAACCTCGAAAAAAATGGAAGAAACCAGTAATGAAAAACTGAGATCCAATTACTGGGCTTCCACCCCCAAAATATTATTTTAATTATTTGGGCTTAATTAACTCTATCTATACTATAAAAAATTTGGCAAGCTGTCACACACGCGCCACCGGTGA
>NC_090876.1:17631168-17633668 GCF_036669935.1 Montipora foliosa
AATCTCGATAGAGAATGTCTTATCAAAATTCCGTACAGCGGCCGTACTGTAGAATAAGGTCCGCTAAATCAGCCAATCACAGCCCGCGTACTATCCGAAAGATATAATAAAATCTTGCAACTCCAGATTTGCCTGGAAAGGTCACCCCTAAACATAGTTGTTTTCATCACCACGTACTTTTAAAATACCCAACAGTAGTTGTAATTTTTTTATTCGAAAGTACTGCAATTCATCTTATCTAGTTAACAATGATACCATAATAGAAATTGCACACTTTGTATCTCCAACAACAATGTAGATGTCCACGTGTTTTGCAATAATATGGAAAGTACTGCTGTAATTTTTGAACGGCCGTAATTTTAACAGGAATATACAAGAATTCAGTTAAATTTAATCAGCGCCATGTAAAAAATCGCCAAATTAAAGAATTTTCAGTGTGGAACATGTAATGGGGAATTAAACTCTCACACATTAGGGTCGGCCAGGGTTTTGGGGTACTGGTATACCACAACTTCGACCACAATAACGAACTGCTTTACAACCTAAACATTGTTTGAAACTTTGTGGAGATCCTGCTGCAATCCTCGGACAATTAGCACACTGGTGGGACTTTATAAATCTGTCCTGGGGCGGGGCTACTTCCTGTCCCTCGGCTGTAGCCCCCGCCTGTTTCCCGGCCCTGATCTCCGTTTCCGACATCCACGGGCCCAATGGTCACTACTACCACAAATGTGGCAGTGGTCGCACAGCTGCCCCTTTCCTTCCTTTTGACAGTCGATACAGCCCCTTGGGCCCTGATACCCTTCCAGATTCTGATTTACAGGTAGGGGCCTGGTGAAACGTTCCTCATTGGTTAGATTTCTCTCAACTGATTCTTTTAAAGTGGTAAGTTCTGAACGGACCACTTGTAGTGCCGCCATGAACTCCCCTTCTCTAGGACTCTCTTTTCTCAGGGAGTTAAGCTTCTGAGCGGTTGCCCCTTCCCCTTGTGATGCATGCACTTCGTTCACCCTTGGGTTCCTTTGACGAGGGGTAGAGCCCAGTTTGGATTTTCTTTCACTTTCTTCCGCGCATTTTACTTCTTGTCACCCGTCAGGTGTTAAAAGGTTTTTATCAAAAGAGAGGCCGGTACGTTTCTTCGAACAAACTGTTCAAAAACAACATTTGAGGAAGCACTATCTCCATTAAAAAGCTGCCTTGAAGAGCGAGATTAGTCCTTAAGCATCTTATCGACAGAACATCATTTGAGGTCATTTTTTTCTTTTTGGAAGGCAGTCGGCACTTGAAAAAAGTTAAAAAACTAGCGACAAAATCTTACCATCAGTGTGTCACAACATACAACCTAGCAGTGTTACAATACTGGTGCACAACTGGAGTTTCATTCAAAACCAGCAATTGCTGGCAGACACGCACCATTGGCTCAGTTGGTTGAACACCGAGCTGCCATGCAGGAGGTCGTGAGTTCGACTCCGGCTGGATCAACCCTCAGGGTCTTTAAATAACTGACGAGAAAGTGCTGTCTTTATAATTCTGGTCAAATACCTTTTAGTTCAGATACCCTCTAGTTTTTTCGGATAGGTACGATAAACCGTAGGGCCCCTCTCACAACCATCATGGAGTTCCTGGTGCTATGTGGTCTGTTCTCTGTGGTACATTTTGGTTTCATGCACGACAGCGTTTCAACGAGTAACCACTCCTAAGCTCCTCGTGGGTAAATAAATATAAATTATGACTATGACTTAACCTCCTATTCTGACTACACAAGCCCGAGTTTCAACATGAAAGTTTGTTTATTGACGGCGCGTCAGACAGTCATACAATGCAAATAAATCCTGATTACAGCCTAGGTCTATATAAATAACACGTGAAGGTTTATAATCTTGTGAGAAGAAGTACTACGCCAGATACAAAAAACCACTACAAACCACCCTTTAGAACTGGCCAAAAGCATATGTGGGAACTTCATCTAATGGAGCAGCACAAGAAAGATCCCGATGAAAGGGCAACTAAACGGCATATGCAAAACTGATCGAACGAAACAGAAAAACAAGTGAACAAAGAGACTGACTGACCGAAAACGAGCAAAGTTAAGTCTCCCGCTAAAAATCCTTGACACTCCTAACAGCTCCCATGATACCCTAGGAGCCTTTCTATCGCGCCGACAGAATACTAATTTCTGAATAATTCATTCAATCATTCTACCGCCAGTACCCTGCGAGCAGAGTCTAGATACGTTGGAAAGAGGAAAGTAGACTCTGCCAGCCGCCTCGACTTTCTATGATTTGCCGCTCATCCAAAGAAATGGACGAGTCAGTACAGTTTCGGCTTGTCAAACCTGTTTTTTTTTTTATTTATGCGCATGATCAATCGCCACGCGTCGTCAATATTTTTTAAATTTAAAACAGCTTGACAACTTGTAAATTGTTAATTTCCTCCGTATGTCGGTTACAGAAATTAGTTTGCCAGAATTGAGAAACCTATTAATTTTCTTAGTAAAAAT
>NC_090876.1:17641168-17661168 GCF_036669935.1 Montipora foliosa
TGGTTTGTGCTTCCTGATCAACAGGACAAACTACCATACGTTGGAAGCTTTGTATTTTTTTGGATAGGTCATGCAAACAGCGCTATCAATCCATGTCTGTATATACTTCTAAACGATGGTTATCGTAAGGCCCTTTTTGCGCTTTTAAAAAACTTATGCGGACAGGGAACAAACGTAGCTTCTACGAGAAACCCGCCAGCGCTGGTCAAACTGGACGCGAAAACACCATAAACATACCTCTGAAGCTCTTGAAAGTACACGACAAGGAACACGGCCCAACCCTTTTTTTAGCTTCTTAGGTAGAGACTTTTTGGGGCCGTCACATCTTATTCGGGACTGCGTGACAAATAAAAATAACGGAAAAGACGAACTGATCACGAACAGGTTGTGGCTCACATCAACCAGTTCGTCAGTAACGCCACACTACCGCAAAGGAAAGTTTTTGACTTCAATAAGGGGAATTCACAAGATTTTTGCTGGGGCATGAAAGCATTCTCTGTGTTGCTTTTTCAAACCTGTCCCCTACGATCTGTTCACGAAAACTGGCAAATTTTTAAGGCAACTATTTTATCTATTGTCAATAAGCATTATCCTGAGAAGCTTTTAAAAACACAGAGCCTTGAGGCGCTCAACTCGTAAAAAACCTCGCCTATTCAAAGTGGCTAAATTACGCAACACTGCATCAGCCTGGGCTACCTATCGCAAGCAGCGTAAAATGACTACCATCGTCATAAATTCTGCTAGGAACAGTTTTTTCTCTGGTATACTTGATGAAAATCTGAAAGCCCAACCTAAGAAGTTTTGGAAGTACATCAAATCCAGGCAGCAAGATTGTACTGGTATCCCAGCTCTTCGATCTGAAAGTGGAACCCTGTCGGACCCCAAAGAAAAGGCAGAAACCTTAAATAACTACTTGAAATCTGTTTTTAAAGCAGATGCGCCAAACGACACCCTTCCCCTTGGCTCCGAAAGAGATACCAGCCATTGGAAACATCTGTGTGACTGTGAACGGAATCGTTAAGCTACTAAATCTTCTGAAACCTAACAAGGCTTGTGGCCCAGATAAAGTCTCTGCTCGTATACTTAAGCTACAAGAAGTTGCAAAAAGAGTTGAGACACTCACTGTTGACAACCGTACAATGCGTGTCATTCAAGTCAGCGCATCTCCAACCCCCCTTCCCCCCAAGCAAAGTTGTTTCCATTTCCACTTGGCACTCAGACTAAAGGGTATTAACATTGAAAAAGGGGAGGTGGCAGGGAGGGGCGTTTAGCCTTTTCTTATGAACTAGAAGAGGGGTTTTAGGAAGAAGAGGTGGATTTTCTATTCAGTGTTTCAACCTTTTTGCAATTGCTTGTAGCACCTGAAGAAACAGCCGTAATCGTACGAGAAATCTTTCAGCAATCCCTGGATTCAGGTAAGGTACCTTGTGACTAGAAACATGCTACGGTTGCCCCTTTACACAAAATAGACTCACGATCATCTCCTACCAACTATAGGCCAATTTCCATGACGTCCATGATATGATGCAAGTTGCTCGAGCACATTGTAGCAAGTCGTATAATGAAACATTTGGTTACTTACGACCTTCTATCCCCTTTCCAGCCCGGTTTTAGAGCTCTTTTCTCTTGTGAGACTCAGCTTCTCCTCATATATAACGACCTGGCCCGCGCCTTGGATAAAAAGTTGCAAACTGATCTCATCCTTATGGATTTTTACAAGGCCTCAGGTTCTGTTTTCTACTCGCGCTTATTTATCAAGCTTCAACACTACGCGATTGACGGCCAACTGTTCCACCGGTTGAAGGACTTCCTAGCGAACAGAATACAATCTGTTGTAGTCGATGGTCAGCAGTCTTCTTGTTGTACCGTTACCTCGGGTGTTCCACAGGGGTCAGTGATAGGTCCCCTGTTATTCCTTCTTTTCATAAATGACATTCCCGGTGGCATCTCTGGTAAATTAAGATTTTTGCCGACGACTGTGCCCTATATCTGCACCTTACATTCGACGAGTCACCGCGTTGTCTTCAACGTGATCTGGATAGGCTAGCTCTCTGGTCCACTAAATGGAAACTTGACTTCAATCCATCGAAGTGCTGCGTGCTACGTGCTACGTATCACCAACAAGAAGGCGGTCTCTACCATACAACAAGACTACTTCCTGTATGGTACTAGACTCGAGGTGCGCGAAACCCATCCCTATCTCGGTGTGCAGCTCTCTAAAGACCTCAAATGGAACCATCACGTGAACTTCATTACAAAGAAGGCAACGCGCACTCTTAACCTTATCAGACGTACAGCTGCTCAAAAAAAGTCAAAGCCCGCGCTTATCTTTCACTAGTTCGACTTGCGTTATCATATGCTTCCAGTGTATAGGACCGGTACACCCAAAAAAACATCAATCAGCTTGAAATGGTTCAGAGACATGCTGCTCGCTTTGTATTCAAGAATTATTCGCGTCATGTGTTACTGCCCTAATTAAGGAACTTGGCTGGTCTGAACTATCCAGCGCCAGAAAGCGAGACCGCCTATGTATGATGTTTAAAATAGTTAACCTAATTCCTATTAACTGCAACGACCACTTAAGCTATTGTAAAACTGTAACCCACCGTAATCATCCTCAAAACTTAACATTCTTGCTCCCCGCACAGACACTTATAAATTCTGTTTTTTTCCAAGAACCATACCCGAATGGAATAGTCTGCCTGCCTTTGTAGCAAGCACCTCATCTGTCAATGCCTTTAGGCACCTAGTTTCGAGGCTATAGTAGCGATTAATTTTCTGTTTGTAACTTTCTTTTTCTTCCTACTTATTCATATTTTTTCATGCCTTGGTGTAAAGCAACATAGCATTTTCCAAGTAATTACACTGAAACTGAAACTGTCTTCACCCCACAAAGGAGTTGCTCGCAATCGAGCTGCACCAGTCGCGCAGACCAAAGATACGTACCAATGCAAATGCTGCTCGGACATATGCCCTTGCGGCACTTAACTTTGTACTGAGCACACAGACATAGCTCTTACTAACCCAGTTCGTGGTCCGTACTGTACGTTATGTAAGTTATGGCCCGCGCATAACTCACCGGGAAAAAAACGAGGATCCGAAACTTACAGTACGTACCGTGAAAACGAGGTTAGTAACATCTCAGAAGTGCGGGAAAGGAAACTAGTCGAAGTCAAGCGCGCGGGAGGTTCAACTGCGTCAAGATCCTACAACGAATAAGTCTTCTTGGTTTTTGAAATAGTTGCATGCAAGATTGAAACGTAACATAAATGACATAATGATAAGTACACAAGAGTCCGTGAAGCAAGGTGTCATGTGATACATGCATGGCTTCTAGGCCCTCGCATGATATCGAGACAAGTGGCCAGTCAGCGCAAGTTGTCAGGGCATTGGAATTATTAATCTCGATAGAGAATGTCTTATCAAAATTCCGTACAGCGGCCGTACTGTAGAATAAGGTCCGCTAAATCAGCCAATCACAGCCCGCGTACTATCCGAAAGATATAATAAAATCTTGTAACTCCAGATTTGCCTGAAAAGGTCACCCCTAAACATGGTTGTTTTTATCAGCACGTACTTTTAAAATTTTATTCGAAAGTACTGCAACTCAACTTATCAAGTTAACAATGATACCATAATAGAAATTGCACACTTTGTATCTCCAACAACAATGTAGATGTCCACGTGTTTTGCAATAATATGGAAAGTATTGCTGTAATTTTTGAATGGCCGTAATTTTAACAGGAATATACGACAATTCAGTTGAATTTAATCAGGGCCATGTAAAAAATCGCCAAATTAAAGCATTTTCAGACTTTTCAGTGCGAAACATGTAATGGGCAACCAAACTCTCACACATCAGGGTCGGCCAGGGTTTGGAGGTATACGGTATACAGGGGCTTTTTTAATCGGGTATACGATATATTGCAGCTTAAAACGGGTATTCGGTATATCACTTTCTTTGAATTTCAGGTATACAGTATACAATGTTTCCATTAATTTTGCGCATATTTGGATGAATTTTTGGTATTTTTGGGTATTTTGGCGAATTTTTTTCGGGTATACTGGTATACCACTACCCCTCCCCCCCCCCCCTGGCCGACCCTGACACATGAAAGTTGTTCCACTTGTAGAATTTTTATTTTGCAAGATACAGCCATGAATTATAAGTCAGATTGATCGTTGAATTGTGTACTTTGCAGACAACATATTTTCTTTGGAAAGTAAATTAAATTGTTCACAACTCAATCGTTACAAAACGAAAAACCAACTGCTCTACTCGCGGGCCGAGGACCTAAATTGACAAAAGCGGCCGATAAGAACACGCGCGCCGGTTTAGTTTTGAGCTCGTTCACTCAATATTGAACACGACGGTTCAAAAATAAATATTAAAGAACACTCAAAGCAAGTGTACACAACTCAATGGTCAGGGAAATGGCAAAAAATGTGTTTTCACTCAACTCCGAACACAAGATCATCAATAGTCAAACGCGTCATGCAAGTTTGTCTAATGACATCACAAATCAAAACGTTAACATGCGCTTTCATTGGTCTCTACTAAAATTTCCAGGGAACCTTACATTACACTTTTCACAGCACGATCGAGAATTTTCCTGCCTGCTGCAATACTTCGCGCGGGATTAAGCTGGCCGCCTCGCAAGCCTCACGTCTTCGCTCGGCTTGCTAACCAAACACCATCTGCCGACAAATTTTTCGACTCAAGCTAGACGGGCTTTCGCCACAAATTCTTAAATCTTATATTTTTGCAGTAAACCCCTTCAGCTGAACCAAGGGTACGGAGGGTCGTGGCGTAGATTCAGGACTAAGGATCGTGTTCACGGCATTTGAAGTTTGTCCAAAATGGACTGCAAAAAATTGTTTCACATTAGCTCATTTCTTGCTTCCTGGCTAGCAGAGGTCTCTTTTCTTTTACGTTCGCTAGGCTGACGAGTACGAGAAGAAAGACCTCTGCCATGGGTCGAAACTCACTGTGTTGAACATTTGCAGCGGTTACTTAGCGACCGAATCCTCACGTGATACTTCATGTTGTGTGGGCTCACTTAAAAACAGCGGAATTACTGTAAAGTAATGCGCGGGACACAGCGAGCTCAAGTCACAGTCAATCTCGACCCCAGAGCTCTTCTCTTGACCGAGGGATAGAAGAGCTCTTGGCAACCCTGAAACAAAGAGTCTTCTCATTGGTTTTCGTGAAGAACAATCAAAAGCGTCTCTGATTTGTGCATTCATGTTAGCACGAGGAGTGAGCAGGCGCCATAAGGCTCAAATGGCCAATTTTTGACTGTAAGAACCCTATGGCGCATGTTCGCCTACACAGAGTTTCCCAGAGCCTTGGGTCGACCCCAGGCTCTGGTGACGAGAATGAAGTCACAGTCAGCAAACATATCAAGGGGCATGCGGCTTGAAGAGCGCCGTCCAAGGCTGTGGACGGCGGTTGGATCAAAGTGAGGTTCTACACCCATGGCAGAAGTCTCTTTTCCCGTACCCGTCAGCCCAGCAAACGGAAAAAGAAACCACTGCTAGTACGGAAATTGCTCGCCTGCCAGCCACAGATATCGAGCAACCTCTCAAAAGAGAGAGACATGCCAGTTAGAATAAGAAATTTTTCATGCTAATATGACACGAAGTAGCTTGCCCTATGGAGATTCTTCCAGAGATAGATGCACGCGAATTTCAATAGCGAAGATATCGATGACGTCATCTATTGATATTACTGTGCCAACCAGAGCCTTATTGGATGCCGAAACAAAGGGTTCTTTTGTTCGGTGGTTGGACCATTTGAACATCAAAAGAAATTTGACATCAATGTTTGTAAACAGATATCTTCCTTACAAGAGTCACGATAGACTGCTAGCAGGCACTCCTTGGTCAGTCGACCCTTCCGCACTATGTCAAGCAATCTAGTAAAATGGCCTCCCTCGGTCATTTTACTCGATTGCGTGACATAGTACGGCGGATGGATTGACTAAGAAGGGACTGCTAGCAGTCTAGAGTCACGAAGTGTCCACTTGCTCTTCTGCCCAACATCAACATCAACATCACTCGTGTCTGGGAATACAGACAATTAAACGTCGCAAAGTGTCTCCCAAATGTTGCTCCTCAAGTAAGGATAAACAGCTAAGCTAAAAATAACGCGAGCCTTTACCCTAACCTTATTGTTGGAAATAGGGAGCAAAGAGAAAGGCTTACTAGACCTAAAGGGACACTTGGTGTTGGATGTCAAAATCAGGCATGCATCTAATTAGGTGCATTTTGCAGTCTCGCGCAAGCGCAATGCTACATTTATTCTTTTTTGTTTTGTTTTTTTTTTTAATGTCAGCAGTCAAAGGTACTTGAATCTGTTGGAGATTCCTTTGGGAAAGCGAAAGAATGATGTGAATAGTGTGTTTTTTTGTGTTCGTGCATTAGCTAATATGTAGATTAAGGGCAATAATTAAAAAATGAAAATATAGGTTATCCGCACTTTGACATTAAGAACTGGTTTTCGGACAAGCCTTTGCACCTCTTGATTCGCTTACTTTCATGTTATCGGATAAGATTAAAACCTACTCCTTCTTCGAACAAAGCCGCCGAATGCTTACAATAGTGCTCAAAGGTGACACGGTACTCTCCAGTGCTTGAAACTGCCAACCACTTGTTTTGGAAAGCCGATCTTTTAAAGTGTTTTCAAGGTAAAATAGGTTTTAGGGAAATTCCCTTTTTTGGCTTTTGCCGTTCAAGTAAGATTTCTTTAGGATTCTATTTCCTTATTTATTTAGAATAAAAGAAGACTGCTATAGGGTGGTGGTGTCTCTGTGCAACTTTTGTATGGTTTTTTGGTTTACTATGAGTCTATGTGTTCTTAACACAATATTCGCAATTTGGAAAGACTGACTTTTTTTAAAACTTACTGTTGTTACTTTTTCCATAATTCTGTATTTTTTTCAGCAGACATTGAGTTCTCTATACTTGACATATTTCGTCTCGTTCTTTGTAACCTAATGATAACTGTGATAATCTACAGAAGCTTGCAGGTGCCATCCAAGTTGATGAAAACCTGACAAAAAAAATGGGAAAACCCGACAACAAAGTTGTGAGAATCCGACATCGACTTGAAAATCCGTCAACCTAACATCCGGCAAGTTGCAGATTGTAAAACCCACCGCAAATTTGGACATAGTGAAATTTGAAATAATGTGATACAGCTAATTATGAAACCTATAATTAATTTCCTTGAATGATTTTCTCCTCTTGTATGATATTAAAGGAGGTATTTTGAATACGCTTGTCGGAGCATTGTAAACAACAACAACGTAAACCCACTTAAACCGCCTAGAGATCTGAGATAAACCCAAGAACATTGGGCGATGTGATGGCGCAGTGGTGAGAGCACTCGCCTCCCACCAATGTGGCCCGGACTTGGCGTCATAAACGTGGGTTGAGTTTGTTGGTTCTCTACTCTGCACCGACAGGTTTTTCGCCGGGTACTCCGGTTTTCCCCTCTCCTCAAAAACCAAAATTTGATTTGATTTGCGTTAACTTGTTAATTTCAATTTACAGTGTCCCTGATAACTAGTGCTCTACAGCGCTAAAAGATTAGACACTTAAATAAAGTTCCTTTCCTTTCCTTTCCTTTCCTTTCCTTTTATCAAAAACAACCAGATACGAAGATTCTGAACCACTCTTGAAAAAAGGCCGACTGCCAAAGAGAGCGAAACTAATAAAAGATACATAAAAACCCCTCAAACTCGGTTTTAACTGATAGGCAAGTCAGCTTGCTATTTAAAGGACTAAAATTCATACCTACACCCGTGACAAACGAAAACAAAACGAGACGTCAATTTTTGCGGGACTTTGAAGTTTTCGGAAGACGACTACTGTGTCTTCAATATATATTTCATGGGGAAGATAAGGAATCACATCCGTTACACGTAAAAGGTGACTGGGTGTGTTGCACACTGAGCGGACGGAAGCATGGATTCGGACTCGCACTAAAAACACACATTCTAAAACGGCGGACAACAACAACCTCGTGTCTTTATTCTTCCCATGATTCCTTGCTACAGTTTTGTTGCTTGGGGGAGAGGGGCTAACACCGTATTCCTTAACCTAACTGTATAGGCCCTACACACTCCCCCTTATGAAAAAAAAAGGTCGTCCTCGACATTAGACCGTTATCTAAGACTGGCGTCTGCGGTTATCAATACACAAGTCTCCTCTTTTCATTCCTGAGGTCAAGTGGAAAGGAGTGATCCGGCCCTAACCACAAAGCCACGAGTACAACCACTTAAGACTTGTATACACATACAGTTTGGAATACTGTTAAGATTCAACGACTTCCACTGGCAAACTACTAAGTGTGATGTTGTAAAGTAACGAGTGCAACTTGTGTTCTGTCCTTTTTAAGTCCACTTAATCACAGAAAAAAAAAATTCACAAAGTTCGTGTTAGGATTTTTCTGATCACTTTAGAAAGGATATGAGCCAACGTATCCGCATGGTGTAGGATAAGTAACTGGTCAAACAGAGTTCATGCACACATTAGGAATTCCTCCACAAGGGTCCTGGTGCCAGGGGTACAGGTACTGCTGCCGCTCCTGCATTGTGGCTAATTAAAACAGTCCCGCTGGTTGTTAATAGCTCGGAGTTCCAAAGCTGTCATAAGTTAGTAAGGTAGGTGGTCTGCGCTCCCTTATCGGTCTCCCTTCTCCTGGTCAGACTTCTGACTGCTCTACTACAGATGTTTCAAGGACTGGATCTGTCGGTACTTGTATCTGCAGGTCAGGTTGGTAGATACTGGAGGCCGCCTCCTCATCAGCGCATGCCTGGTTGGCTGAAGGCTCCTTGGCTGAACAGGTACTGTCTGACAACGCGCTTTCTGGCTCTACAGGAGTGAAGGTTAACATCCCTGCGGATTCTTCTTCAGAACTGTCTCCGACATTGGAGGCCCGTGGTGACGACAGATGTGACTGGGCAGTTGGCAACTTCCGTTTTGATCTTTTGCGGGTGTCACCGGGCCTTGCTTCAAAAGGAAGATCATTGCATGGCAGTAGAAGGTTACGGTGAATCACGCGGTGTCGCCCTCCACCAGATTCAGGCATAATTTCATAAACTGGACTCTCTTCACCTTTCCGTCTCACTACCTGGTGGATGGTGTCTTCCCAGTAGGACCTCAGCTTCCCAGGGCCGCCTCTCTCACTTAAGTTTCGTACAAGGACTCGGTCGCCTGGCTGGAGTACTGGACTGTGAACTCTCCGGTCATATTGTTTCTTGCCTCTGAGTCCAGATAGCCGAGATTTCCTAGTGGCTATTCCGTATGCTTCTTTCATTGCCTCTCGCCACTCCTTATTATAAGCTGGGTAACTTGAGTAAGCAGTGGGTTTGGTACCAAATATGACATCTATTGGGAGTCTTGGGAATCGGCCAAACAATAGGAAAAACGGCAAATATCCTGTCGCTTGATGGCGAGTGCAATTGTAAGCATGAACCACCTTTTGGAGGCTGTCCTTCCACTTGGACTTCTGGTGCTCAGGCAAAGTTCTTAGCATGGATAGCAGTGTTTGGTTCAGGCGTTCTGTCTTTCCGTTTCCTTGGGGATGATAAGGCGTTGTTCGAGATCGGACCATACCACAGCATTCCTCCAGCCGATGTAAAACTGATTTTCAAATTCACCACCTTGATCATGCAGGATTCTTGCCGGAAACCCGAAACGTAATATTAAGTCATTATACAATTTGTCCGCTGCTGTTCGTGCAGACTTGTTGGTGGTCGCATACGCTTGGGCAAATCTTGTAAAATGATCAACTGTAACCAGGATATACTAGTATCCCCCTTTGCTTTTTTCAAGGTGTACAAAGTCCAATGACACCAGTTCGAAGGGTGTGCCACTCTGTATGGTCTCCATTGGTGCTTTTGGCAAGATGTTTGGTCTCTTTTGTTTGATGCAACTACAAACATGCGTCACGTAATGTTCAATGTCTCTTTTCACCCGGGGCCAATAAAATCGTTCCCTGGCAAGCTGAAGGACACTTTCTGTCCCTAAGTGTCCCAATTCTTCATGTAGCTCTTTGTATACCATTCGATGAAACTTCTGCGGAAGGACAATCTGAAGATTAGGGCCACTTCTGCGCCGGAGGATTCCATCTTCTCCAACTGCAAGTTTACTCCATTCACGTAGAAGGGACTGTACTGCAGGTGACGCCTGGCGCCTGTTTTGTGCTGCGAGTGATTTGCCGGTTTCCTTATACCGAATCACTGCACTCATCGCCTTGTCTTTCCTCTAAGCCTCGTACAGTTCCTTAGGTGTGAGAGGTTGCACCCTCGGTTCATAATCCACATTCATAATGTGTCCCATTTCACTTGGCTGACAGGATAGCGATAGGAACCAAACTGAATCTCCTTTCTGCTGGGCATTCAGTGCTTCCACTGTGGCTTTAATCCAATGCGGTTCTACTTCTTCAGTATACATGTCTATGAACTGTTCCATATGCATCCTAGAGAAAGCATCAGCATCCCGGTTGGCCGTCCCTGATCGGCACTTTATCGTGAAGTGGAAGTCAGCCAGCTCTGCTACCCAACGGTGTCCAGTTGAATTTAGTCTCGCCGTAGTTAAGAATAAATTGCTGGGTGTATTGAGGGTAAGCCATCACAGGTGGGTTACTAATAGCACTGATAAGCTTATAGATTGCCAGACCTCTCTCTGGAACAGACTACACTTGCTTGGCTTCAATTTCACTCCATGTTTGCGCAGGCGTCTCAACACTATTCGCAAATTTTCTTCATGTTCTTCAAACGTTCCACTATAAACTATGACATCGTCCAAGTAAGGAATGCAAATCTCGTCGCGGATACCTTCCAAACAATCTTCCATGAACCGCTGAAAGCTTGCTGGTGCATTACTCAGCCCAAATGGGATCCGAGTACATTCATACAGACCCCAAGGTGTGATGAAGGCAGTCAGGTGTCTGCTCTTTTCCCCAACAAAACCCTGATGATACGCCTTTCCCTGGTCTAACACTGAGAACCAGGAGTTCCCTCCAAGATTATCCAGTGTCTCTTGGATTCTTGGTATTAGGTGCCTATCTGGTACTGTCTTACGGTTCAGCTCCCTGGAATCCACGCACAGGTGTAACCCTCCATCTTTCTTCCTTACACACACCACGGGAGATGAATAATTTCACTGAGACTTAGTTATCCATCCCCGGTTGAGCAGATCTTCAATGTAGTGTTTAACTTCAGCATACAGAGGACGGAGAATTGAGGAATAGCTCTTCTGGACTGGAGTGGTGTCTGACAACTCCAAATTTAATTGAAGTCCCTCTATCCGTCCCATATCATCATCATCTTGGTATGGTTCCACCATTTGCTGTTCTTAAGTTCAATCCTTCATCCTCGCCAAGCAACTCTTTAATGTTCCTTAACTTTGAGGAAGGCAAATATTCCTCAAGCCAGCTCTTGGACACAATAGACACCTGTGCACCCGGATCCCAAAGGGCTTCGACTGGGACTCCGTTGAGAACACATGACACCTTACACTTCTTTCCAACCAACCTTGCAACTACCACACGCTGCCTGGGTGTGAAATGACTAGTAAATACATAACCATCCCCCCGAAGTACTGGCGCACTGTTCCTAGCTTCCAGTTGCTGGATCGCGTGGCGGAGACCCTTGTGACTCTCCCAGTGACGTTTCTGACAACTTCGACCACAATAACGAACTGCTTTACAACCTAAACATTGTTTGAAACTTTGTTGGGATCCTGCTGCAATCCTCTGACAATTAACACACTGATGGGACTTTATAAATCTGTCCTGGGGCGGGGCTACTTCCTGTCCCTCGGCTGTAGCCCCGCCTGTTTCCCGGCCCTGATCTCCGTTTCCGACATCCACGGGCCCAATGGTCACTACTACCACAAATGTGGCAGTGGTCGCACACCTGCCCCTTTCCTTCCTTTTGACAGTCGATACAGCCCCTTGGGCCCTGATACCCTTGCAGATTCTGATTTACAGGTAGGGGCCTGATGAAACGTTCCTCATTGGTTAGATTTCTCTCAACTGATTCTTTTAAAGTGGTAAGTTCTGAACGGACCACTTGTAGTGCCGCCATGAACTCCCCTTCTCTAGGACTCTCTTTTCTCAGGGAGTTAGCTTCTTAGCGGTTGCCCCTTCCCCTTGTGATGCATGCACTTCGTTCACCCTTGGGTTCCTTTGACGAGGGGTAGAGCCCAGTTTGGATTTTCTTTCACTTTCTTCCGCGCATTTTACTTCTTGTCACCCGTCAGGTGTTAAAAGGTTTTTATCAAAAGAGAGGCCGGTACGTTTCTTCGAACAAACTGTTCAAAAACAACATTTGAGGAAGCACTATCTCCATTAAAAAGCTGCCTTGAAGAGCGAGATTAGGCGTTAAGCATCTTATCGACAGAACATCATCTGAGGTCATTTTTTTCTTTTTGGAAGGCAGTCGGCACTTGAAAAAAGTTAAAAAACTAGCGACAAAATCTTACCATCAGTGTGTCACAACGTACAACCCAGCAGTGTTACAATACTGGTGCACAACTGGAGTTTCATTCAAAACCAGCAATTGCTGGCAGACACGCACCATTGGCTCAGTTGGTTGAACACCGAGCTGCCATGCAGGAGGATCAACCCTCAGGGTCTTTAAATAACTGACGAGAAAGTGCTGTCTTTATAATTCTGGTCAAATACCTTTTGGTTCAGATACCCTCTAGTTTTTTCGGATAGGGACGATAAACCGTAGGGCCCGTCTCACAACCATCATGGAGTTCCTGGTGCTATGTGGTCTGTTCTCTGTGGTACATTTTGGTTTCATGCACGACAGCGTTTCAACGAGTAACCACTCCTAAGCTCCTCGTGGGTAAATAAATATAAATTATGACTATGACTTAACCTCCTATTCTGACTACACAAGCCCGAGTTTCAACATGAAAGTTTGTTTATTGACGGCGCGTCAGACAGTCATACAATGCAAATAAATCCTGATTACAGCCTAGGTCTATATAAATAACACGTGAAGGTTTATAATCTTGTGAGAAGAAGTACTACGCCAGATACAAAAAAAAACTACAAACCACCCTTTAGAACTGGCCAAAAGCATATGTGGGAAGTTCATCTAATGGAGCAGCACAAGAAAGATCCCGATGAAAGGGCAACTAAACGGCATATGCAAAACTGATAGAACGAAACAGAAAAACAAGTGAACAAAGAGACTGACCGACCGAAAACGAGCAAGGTTAAGTCTCCCGCTAAAAATCCTTGACACTCCTAACAGCTTACATGATACCCTAGGAGCCTTTCTATCGCGCCGACAGAATACTAATTTCTGAATAATTCATTCAATCATTCTACCGCCAGTACCCTGCGAGCAGAGTCTAGATAAGTTGGAAAGAGGAAAGTAGACTCTGCCAGCTGCCTCGACTTTCTATGATTTGCCGCTCATCCAAAGAAATGGATGAGTCAGTACAGTTTCGGCTTGTCAAACCTGTTTTTTTTTTTATTTGTGCGCATGATCAATCGCCACGCGTCGTCAATATTTTTTAAATTTACAACAGCGTGACAACTTGTAAATTGTTAATTTCCTCCGTATGTCGGTTACAGATATTAGTTTGCCAGAATTGAGAAACCTATTAATTTTCTTAGTAAAAATTAAAATGGCAATTTAAAAACTTGGACTATCTTGAGTTTCCTACTGTTTGTTTTGGTTTTGTAGTTTTACGGTTACTAGTCACGAGTCACTGACTCCCGAATACGTTTGAATTCTTTACGCATGCTCAACACGAAATGTTGAGCCGGCTGGCAGAGTCTACTTTCCTCTTCCCGACTTATCTAGGAAGATCGAAAGAGACTCTGCTCGCAGGGTAAACCGCCAGATATTACATTTAATATCATACAAGAAAATAAGATTACTGCGGAAGTGAATGTTTGTTAAAGCAAAACTGTGAATTGCGGGGTTTCATAATTATCTGTAACCACAAAAGGTACACCGTGCATGTCTATCACATTGGTTCATTTGACAAATTTCACTCTGTCTAAATGTCATTCAGTTTTGAATATAAGTAATTACGTGTTTTTAGAAGTTTCTGCATGAAATAAAAGCTCAAACTTAACACCGGAGACACTTTTTAATTAACGCCTTTTAAAAGATATTGGTCCCGTCCTGTGCAAAATGGCTTTTGGGAAATTGTTTTTTGCCTTTACCGTTCAAGCGAGTTTTTTTTTTAAGAATTTATATCCTTCTCGTTTTAGAAAATAGGGTGGTGTCTCCAGGCTGTGCGACTTCTGTACGGTTTTATGGTTTATGATCTATTAATTTAAGTGTTCTTTGACACAATATTCGCAATTTGGAAAGACTAACGTTGTTTTAAACTTGCTGTTGTTACTTTTTATTCTGTTTCTTAGTTTTCTCAGCACAGGTTTGCAAAGTAAAGTGTTTTCGTTCTAATAATATGCTAATAAAATGTAAACTGTGAAACTTAGTTATTACTTTGTGTTTACTTTAATTTAACTGTTTGGGTTTAATTAACTCTATGTATACTATAAAAGACCTGAATTTGTGAAAGCTGGTTAGTTGGAGTTAAAAGTTAAAGCTCATTGACAGTTGAAGTTGAAAAACTGGTTCAAACAAGTCATAAGCCATCGCAGACCAAGACTCACGTAAGAATCTGTTGAAGAAATTGTAGCTCTTGACCATGCATGATGGTGATGTTTATTTACCGGTGTACATTCCTCAAGCGAGTGGAGATCTCGCAACACTTCACCTTACACACTTGTGAAGAATCCGAGGCTCCAGCTGAATATTGGTTGCTCACGTTTCTCCCTCACCGGCCTCTAAACATTGCGAAAAATCCGGATATTTTGTACACGTTGGAAAGGAATCCAAATCGAATCCAGATTTTCAATAGAATTTGCAAATCGCGCTTGCCGCTTTTGCTTACATTTGGTTAAACCGAGCTGAGGACCAACCTGGATTCTAACATAGTAAAGTAGCTAGATAGACAAAACAGCAACAGCTTCGACAGAGGATACCTAAAGTGCGACCCAGGATTCGAGCTAGGATCCGAGCCAGGATTGAAGCTAGGATCGGAGCCAGGATTCCAGCCAGGATTCAAGCTAAGATGAGCTTTCTCCGCTATTTATTCTCGAATCTCTCGGTTAGGTTAGGTCTCGAATCGGTTAGGTTAGGCCTATTTAGGTTGGTTCTAGTCTAGTTAGGTCTAGTCAGGGTTAGGGTAGGTCTCGGTTAGGTTAGGTTGGGTAACGATTGGGTCTCCAATCATGGCTCGGACCCTAGCTCGGATCCTGGCTCGAATCCTGGTTCGGATCCTGGCTTTATTCTTAGTTTATCTCGCTTCGACACCTTTCTGGGCGAACTGAAAGGAACATTCACATAGAAGGACATATGCACTTACATACATCTTTTTTTTTTAATCACGTTAGTTACATGTTTTCCTTTAACATGATCTCACCGCTATGAGGAATTTACTCAAGTTCGTCGTTACTGTCTCAACAGATAAGTCCAGATTCCTTGAAGGTAAAAATAAAATGAACGGCACCAACAACGACACAGAAACAAAAGGTAAGCAAATCAAAATGGGTTTGTTGTTCTCGGTGTTTACCGAGGTGGTTCATCGTTGTTGATGGCTTATTTAGTCCAATAGTTTAATACACGAAGTGCCGGTTCGCCTTCAACAGGATCACCTCGCTTTGATTTCGTTTTCCCCTAAGACTATTCGGAGGCAAAACCACATGGATTCCTTTATTCCACCTCCCGTTATACCTCAGTCCTTTTAACACATTATATGTCACCATATTCCCCATCTGGCAACTAATTTCCATCCATAGCGTTGAAAAAAACAAACAAAGAAAAAAGATCTATCGGTATCGGATTATCTGGGTCGAACGTAACCTCATTAGTTCCAATGCTCTAACAATTTGCGTTATGGTCTGACTTGTTATCATAATCATCATCATCATCCTTATTATTACTATTATTATTATTTGTCTTTTAGGAACAAGCGAATCCAGTTCCACACGACAAGTTTCTGGTTATTTATCATCGAACGCCCAGATTGCTTTGACATCAGCATATGCAGTTACCTTCTTGATAGCCTTTTTTGGCAATTCCTTTGGCTTGTTTGTAGTGTTGAAAAAATCTTCTAGACGTGTAACGAACTGCTTTATAGCAAATATGGCTATTGCAGATCTCTCATTGACTATAACAGTTATGCCACACACAGTCAAAGTTATTTACAGCGGAGACCTTTGGTTTGGAGGAAAATTGGGAATCGTTACTTGCAAAATGCTTTTCTACGCTATTCCTATCTCTATAGTAGCTTCAGTGTTAACAATATTGTTCATTTCCTTCGAGAGATTTTATGTCGTATTCTTTCCTCTTCGAGAAGCAATTTTCCAACGACCAAAGATTCTGTCAACGATGATATGGGTTCTATCGTTTGCATTAATGTTCCCTTACGTGTTTTTTTCTGATGTGGCATTTGATCCGGTCACCAATGGTTACTACTGCGACATTGGTATGCCTAGTAAAGATCTCGAGGAAAGATATCACATATTCAAAATCTTTCACATATCTCTTTTCGTCATAATGTACGCTTTGCCACTCTTCATAACCATCATTATATACACTTTGGTATGCTGTACACTGGTTCGTCGTAAAATTCCAGGCAACATGACCGATAGCAACCGTGCCGTGGTTGAGAAGTCCAGGCGCAAGGTCGTGCGACTATTGGTTGTTATATGCGTTGTTTTCGCGCTGTGCTGGTTTCCAACTTATGTCAATCATTTCTTCTGGTTTGTGCTTCCTGATCAACAGGACAAACTACCATACGTTGGAAGCTTTGTATTTTTTTGGATAGGTCATGCAAACAGCGCTATCAATCCATGTCTGTATATACTTCTAAACGATGGTTATCGTAAGGCCCTTTTTGCGCTTTTAAAAAACTTATGCGGACAGGGAACAAACGTAGCTTCTACGAGAAACCCGCCAGCGCTGGTCAAACTGGACGCGAAAACACCATAAACATATCACTGAAGCTCTTGAAAGTACACGACAAGGAACACGGCCCAACCCTTTTTTTAGCTTCTTAGGTAGAGAATTTTTGGGGCCGTCACATCTTATTCGGGACTGCGTGACAAATAAAAATAACGGAAAAGACGAACTGATCACGAACAGGTTGTGGCTCACATCAACCGGTTCGTCAGTAACGCCACACTACCGCAAAGGAAAGTTTTTGACTTCAATAAGGGGAATTCACAAGATTTTTGCTGGGGCATGAAAGCATTCTCTGTGTTGCTTTTTCAAACCTGTCCCCTACGATCTGTTCACGAAAACTGGCAAATTTTTAAGGCAACTATTTTATCTATTGTCAATAAGCATTATCCTGAGAAGCTTTTAAAAACACAGAGCCTTGAGGCGCTCAACTCGTAAAAAACCTCGCCTATTCAAAGTGGCTAAATTACGCAACACTGCATCAGCCTGGGCTACCTATCGCAAGCAGCGTAAAATGACCACCATCGTCATAAATTCTGCTAGGAACAGTTTTTTCTCTGGTATACTTGATGAAAATCTGAAAGCCCAACCTAAGAAGTTTTGGAAGTACATCAAATCCAGGCAGCAAGATTGTGCTGGTATCCCAGCTCTTCGATCTGAAAGTGGAACCCTGTCGGACCCCAAAGAAAAGGCAGAAACCTTAAATAACTACTTGAAATCTGTTTTTAAAGCAGATGCGCCAAACGACACCCTTCCCCTTGGCTCTGAAAGAGATACCAGCCATTGGAAACATCTGTGTGACTGTGAACGGAATCGTTAAGGTACTAAATCTTCTGAAACCTAACAAGGCTTGTGGCCCAGATAAAGTCTCTGCTCGTATACTTAAGCTACAAGCAGTTGCAAAAAGAGTTGAGACACTCACTGTTGACAACCGTACAATGCGTGTCATTCAAGTCAGCGCATCTCCAACCCCCCTTCCTCCCCAAGCAAAGTTGTTTCCATTTCCACTTGGCACTCAGACTAAAGGGTATCAACATTGAAAAAGGGGAGGTGGGAGGGAGGGGCGTTTAGCCTTTTCTTATGAACTAGAAGAGGGGTTTTAGGAAGAAGAGGTGGATTTTCCATTCAGTGTCTCAACCTTTTTGCAATTGCTTGTAGCACCTGAAGAAACACCCGTAATCATACGAGAAATCTTTCAGCAATCCCTGGATTCAGGTGAGGTACCTTGTGACTAGAAACATGCTACGGTTGCCCCTTTACACAAAATAGACTCACGATCATCTCCTACCAACTATAGGCCAATTTCCATGACGTCCGTGATATGATGCAAGTTGCTCGAGCACATTGTAGCAAGTCGTATAATGAAACATTTGGATACTTACGACCTTCTATCCCCTTTCCAGCCCGGTTTTAGAGCTCTTTTCTCTTGTGAGACTCAGCTTCTCCTCATATATAACGACCTGGCCCGCGCCTTGGATAAAAAGTTGCAAACTGATCTCATCCTTTTGGATTTTTACAAGGCCTCAGGTTCTGTTTTCTACTCGCGCTTATTTATCAAGCTTCAACACTACGCGATTGACGGCCAACTGTTCCACCGGTTGAAGGACTTCCTAGCGAACAGAATACAATCTGTTGTAGTCGATGGTCAGCAGTCTTCTTGTTGTACTGTTACCTCGGGTGTTCCACAGGGGTCAGTGATAGGTCCCCTGTTATTCCTTCTTTTCATAAATGACATTCCCGATGGCATCTCTGGTAAATTAAGATTTTTGCCGACGACTGTGCCCTATATCTACACCTTACATTCGACGAGTCACCGGGTTGTCTTCAACGTGATCTGGATAGGCTAGCTCTCTGGTCCACTAAATGGAAACTTGACTTCAATCCATCGAAGTGCTGCGTGCTACGTGCTACGTATCACCAACAAGAAGGCGGTCTCTACCATACAACAAGACTACTTCCTGTATGGTACTAGACTCGAGGTGCGCGAAACCCATCCCTATCTCGGTGTGCAGCTCTCTAAAGACCTCAAATGGAACCATCACGTGAACTTCATTACAAAGAAGGCAACGCGCACTCTTAACCTTATCAGACGTAACTTGTACAGCTGCTCAAAAAAAGTCAAAGCCCGCGCTTATCTTTCACTAGTTCGACCTACGTTATCGTATGCTTCCAGTGTGTAGGACCGGTACACCCAAAAAACATCAATCAGCTTGAAATGGTTCAGAGACGTGCTGCTCGCTTTGTATTCAAGAACTATTCGCGTCATGTCAGTGTTACTGCCCTAATTAAGGAACTTGGCTGGTCTGAACTATCCAGCGCCAGAAAGCGAGAACGCCTATGTATGATGTTTAAAATAGTTAATAACCTAATTCCTATTATCTGCAACGACCACTTAAGCTATTGTAAAACTGTAACCCACCGTAATCATCCTCAAAACTTAACATTCTTGCTCCCCGCACAGACACTTATAAATTCTCTTTTTTTCCAAGAACCATACCCGAATGGAATAGTCTGCCTGCCTTTGTAGCAAGCACCTCATCTGTCAATGCCTTTAGGCACCTAGTTTCGAGGCTATAGTAGCGATTAATTTTCTGTTTGTAACTTTCTTTTTTCTTCCTATTTATTCATATTTTTTCATGCCTTGGTGTAAAGCAACATAGCATTTTCCAAGTAATTACACTGAAACTGAAACTGTCTTCACCCCACAAAGGAGTTGCTCGCAATCGAGCTGCACCAGTCGCGCAGACCAAAGATACGTACCAATGCAAATGCTGTTCGGACATATGCCTTTGCGGCACTTAACTTTGTACTGAGCACACAGACATACCTCTTACTAACCCAGTTCGTGGTCCGTACTGTACGTTATGTAAGTTATGGCCCGCGCATAACTCACCGGGAAAATAACCAGGATCCGTAACTTACAGTACGTACCGTGAAAACGAGGTTAGTAACATCTCAGAAGTGGGGGAAAGGAAACTAGTC
>NC_090876.1:17666168-17671168 GCF_036669935.1 Montipora foliosa
GCTGTGTCTTTGACTTTAATAGAATAAAGGATTATCAGGTATCTGGCCAGGACAAGAAAATCGTCGATCCAGATGGAGGGATACATCTTCGTAGACTTCGACTTGAGCGCGAGCTTCGATCATAACAAACCAGCGATAATCTTCCCAAGAGAGTTACATGGCCCAGCGATGGTTGGACATTATCCTTGGAACAAATGCCTCCGTATCAGCATTGTTATTTGTTTGCTCATTTAGCCGGAGAAATGGAAAGTAACTCGAAGAAAGTTCGCCGAGGTGCTTTCAAAAGCAAGCGTGAAGGCTACGCTCTATATAAAGCCGGACATGTGCAAAAGGTAAAGTTCAACCACACGACAGATGAACATTTCTGTTTTTTTGAAAGCCGCGTAAAGGCCTCCATGACTAAAAACAAACTATACAGGACAAGAGTATCACTAAGTAAGCAAACGGCTCAGGTGAAGTCTGGGGCATGTAACTGTAAAGCGGGAGCTAATGGTCGATGTAAGCATATTGGCGCATTGCTGTACAAAATACTAGATTTTACTGAAAGCGAAGTGAATGAAATACCACCTGACCTTACGTGCACTGAAAGACCACAACAGTGGCACATACCACGCTCTAATTCTTCAAAGGACGAACCAGTTCTATTGGATGAGTTATTAATGATTAAGCATAATTATGAGGCCGATAAAACGAGGAAGAAAAACGTGGTAAGGACTCAGAGAAAAGTGGAAAAGCAAATGTACGACGCTGCACCCTCTTTTTCCAGAAAAGTCAATGAACATCAAATAAAACAGTTTTCTGAGGACTTGAAAGCAGCAAAAACAAAGAACCGACCAATGCTTATTGATTTGTTAGAAGGGAATGAATGCAAGCCCATTGTCACTCAAGACATAACACTAAGGGAAAATCGAGACAACATACTGAAGGATCATGATTATTGTTGTCATTCCAACGGAAAACGTCAAAATGAAATGGGGGTTGCAGATAGTGGCATTGGTATTCCTTGCAAAATCAGTAAAATGGAAAGCGTTATTGAGCCACTCGATACAAATTTTGACAATCGATTTTGCTTGTCTCATTGTGAAGCTGTCCAAGCTGATGCTCCTGACAGTGAGCGATCGGTTACTGAAGATGACAACCAAGAATGTGCACAATCCCTTCCGCCCGAGAACCCGTGTATAAACACCAGTTTCTCTTACATTGAAAAACATATAATTTCTGAGTGGACTTTTCCCGAATCTTTTCCTGATGATTATGACTTAAATGAAGAAAATTTCAGAAAGGTGTGCACTGACTTTGTTGGAAAACTTAGTATAACTGAGACTGAAATATCTGAGATAGAAATACAAACAAGGGGTCAGTCTGAAAATACACAGTGGTTCAAATACAGATGTGCACGAGTAACAGCATCCAAGTTTGGCGAAATTAAAAACAGAAGATCCACCACTGCACCTGATCGCTTAATACGTGATATTTTTCAGTACAATCCAAAAGGTAAAACACCCCATCAATGTCAAGAAGGTTTAAGGCTTGAGCCCATAATCAAAGAGAAGTATATAGCCAAGCAACTTGAAACTGGCCACACTGGAATAAAGGTATCTGAAAAAGGATTGATCATTGACAGAAAAAACCCTTTGCTTGCAGCTAGTATTGATGGTAAAGTTTATGACCCCACAGCAAAGCACAGTCCAGTTGGAAATCTTGAAATGAAATATAAACAATTTCCCAGCAGATTATGTACACAACAGAAAATTGAGGACAATTTATTACATTTCATTGCTAAGCATGCAAAAGACTCATGCCTTCAAATAACCTGCATAAATCGGGTGAACATGAAATTGACCCATGTTATAAATATCCTAGACACCTCACTGACACTGATTTTATACCAGTCAGAAAGAACCTTTTCAGGTATATTTACTCTTAGTCGTGCCATGGTCAAAAAAAGTTCATCAATCGGAAGAAGAGTGCGTTTTTTACCTCGCTTTTCCAAGCTGTCTAGTTGAAGGTTCGAGTTGTTTGAACCCCAGTAGTTCAGTCTTGAACAGGCGTTCACACCCCCATCAAGAAAATCATAGAGAGCCTTAAACTGTGAATAGTTTTCCACTCCAGTATAATTCTGCATATCGTCATCCAAAGACTTGAATTTTTCCAGTCCAAATCTTAATTCGAATTCTAATTTAGAATTCCGCGATCCAAGTGCTGCAACTTGTTGTCTGAGTTCAATAATCTTGTCTTCAAGAGAGGGTTCATTGTTACAGTGATTGGTACTATCGATTTGATTCTCCTCCGGACACATCGGCTCATTTTCCTCAGTCTCTTCTTGTATTTCCTCTTCTTTGTGGCGAACAAGTAGTCTTCTTGGTGTTTTTATCACTTTAGGGTGAGACTTTTGTAGAGGAAATACAGTTGGCACATTGTTTTGGTAGGTTTTGGAGCCTCCTTCGAAGTGAGCACTGCACACACGATGACCTGTAGTTGGACGAAAATCTTTCCTGGAAATGTTATGAAGCCATTGCCTTCTTAAATTTTGGTCACCTGGGAAATTATAAAATGAAAACTTCCCTTTATGTTTCTTCGAATTGTTGTAGCAGCCCGGAACACAGCAAGTAAATCCTCCAGCTTCACTACTTCCAGACGCCATTTTTAAAACTATCTTTACTACTAAAACCATAATGCACAGCGCGCGTTACGTCATCATGCAAATGGCCTATTGAGTTCATCTTTTTCTGTCTGTCTGTCAGTCTCTCCCCTCCCCCCCTCCCCCAACCCCCCTCTCTCTCTATCTCTTGGTCGGCGCCGTCTCGTCCATTGACAGAGAAATGTGAGGTGTATAATGAGGCGAGTGGTAAGGAACTAATGAAAACGTGAGAAAGAAATGATGGACGCATTCTTTTAGGACTATTCTGTTTATAAATTAGAATAAGGTTTTTTCAAAGGAACCGCACTTCAAAAAAGGATTTGGTTTTGAAAAAATGATCTGGGAACCGACTCCCAGAAGAGGCTGCATGTGACTTTGCTCAAAGAACACGACCAGGCCGTGGACTCATGCCACTCGATAACCCGATGACACAGGTCAACGTGCCTCCAACACAAACCAGAATGTACGAAGTCAACCACATTGCAATTTCAGAGTGGACGTGATGAAAATCGACGCGTGGCCACCGCAGACAAACTCAGGTGATCAAACAAAGTAAAGAGCCCAATAAATAATAGGAAAATGAAAAAAAAATTACAAAAACACTGGTACAAAATAGGAAATTAAAAGAACAAATAAGAAAATAGGATATCATAGGAGGCCCCCAAACAAAATCAATACCCCCTAGAAACTCTAAAAGCTTCCTGGTCACACGGTCCTCAAAGGACATTGCTTTTTTTCGCCATGATAACCCATTACGTCAGGTCAATGAGTGCTCCTTGTTAAGAAATTATTGGTGTTTTATGTGGTACCACAACATTGCCGTCATGTGAAACAGTTGGGTAGATTCAATCCTTCTAAATAGTAAAGTTTGTTGAAAGTGCTCACAACTGGTTTGAGCCTGCTAAGTTTTTGATTATTTAAGGGCTTCAGCGTCAATCACTGAGCCGCGCGCCCACAAAATAAAGGATGCTATTACCTACCTAATAGTCCCATTTTGTTTTGAGGCCAACTGCTGAGCAAATCTCTTCTCTGCTGCAAGAGCCCGCTGATTATCATGAAAATCAAACAAAAGTTGATCCTATTATGATTCAACAGAATCACTTGCTGTGCGAAACCTTCAGCACAAAGTAACAAGAAAGTATGAATAATGGGAAGTGAAGCATCTCTTGTGGGACGGCTCTCATTTGCTATTTCACAATTTGACCCGTAGCCCGCAAAGGCTACGGGTCATTAGCCTATGAGGCGAAGCCGAATGGGCTATTGACCCGTGGCCCTTGAGGGCGAAGGGTCTAGTTGTTTTAGTGTCAACCAACTAGTCGGACAGAAAAGGCAATAGCAGAGTTAGCAAATGCAACTTGAATAAATATAAACGCTAATAGTCCTCTAGTAGCGTAGCCAATTAAATTGCAGGATTTGCATTAGTCCACTAGTTGGGTGATACTAATAGTATTTAGTATCACCCAACTTCCTCCTCCCCTCCCGCCCTGTTTGTTCCTGTCGTGCCAGGTCACATACAATGATCACCTTACAACATAATTAATACCAGACTTTTGGTTCGAAAATAAGGATGCAGCTTTTCCTATTCGACTGGGAATGCCAACCCTTCGATTTAGCATTTTCGGCTTTGTGTTTTCAACCACGATGAAGGTGCAAACTCGAACAGGTTATAGTATGGATAAATTGCACCACGAACTCACTAAGTCCTTCGAAACGAGTCTAATAAATATAACTTTTCTATTAACAATAGATGGGAAACTTGTCCAAAACTATTTGGCAGAGTCTGAGCAGTTTTGGAGCAAAAACCTTAAAACGTTCCTCGTTCGCAGTCGGTACCTTTTCTCTCTCGCTCAAAGCTTCAAAAGTTCTTTTTTCTTTCTCTTCTTCTTCCTTTCTTCGCTCAACAGCTTTTTGCTCCTGTAAATAGCAAACATAAACAAGCCTTTACTAACGTTCAGAAAGCGCAATGTGCAAATTTGAGAATATAAAAATAAGTCGCCGGCTGCATTAAAAGCACAACAGACATTTTTAGAAGCGAAAACGGCCACAAAAGAAATATAAAGCCAGAGGACAAAAAGAGATAAGGTGACTAAAGTGGGATAACCATATGCGGTACCATTTTCTAGGCTAAGCCGCTGAAGAAAAAGAAAAAAGTGGCACTGCAGTGTGGGAGAAGCATAAGCATCTCTTAGCCAATCTCATTCACGTCGAATCAAATTGACGGAGTGTCCTATACTATAGGTGATTTTCACGTTACTTCGTTGCCCCTATTTCGGTATCCGAAATAAATGAATTTGAGAACAGCTATTTGTGTTTTCAAATTTCTTAGGAGCCGCATTCTGGAATGCTGTAACTGTGACTT
>NC_090876.1:17688668-17708668 GCF_036669935.1 Montipora foliosa
AGGTAGATTGAAATGGCGAGCGACTGGCTTGGATCTAGGTACGACGGAAAGCGGCAAGAATCTGGAACAAAAATTCATCTTTCAAATCGGCACCCTTAATCCTCACGGTATTAACGAACGCTTTTCATTTAACTAATATATTCCTATTTTTCACGTTGCCATGTTACCACCAATAGCGTAGCTCCTACTCTACTATAAAAACTACACGTAACCCATAATCCCTCGATTCGCTCTGACGAAGGGCTAACGCTCGAAACGTCAGCTTTTAGAATCTCTGTACGGTGGCCAATTTACATTATCAACTCCGTTGATAAAACCAAATTTTTGTATGCCAATCAAAATAGACTAATGAAAGTAAAATAATTAACAATAATAATGATAAATAATGAAAACCATTGAAATAAAGGAATGAAAAAACAACTGGCAAATAAAATGAGCCGCGATGACTGCAAACATGCCCGACTATTAACCCCCAACTACCAAGATATATAATGGGAAGGGAGGGAGGCAGAACACAATCCCAAACAAACCAGCAAATAAATGCTCCGCTTTTAAACCACACAGTAAAATACTGCCGAGTTGCCCATGTGATGAGTACATATGTAGACCGCTTACCATTGCTAAAGGACCGACCTTAGCAACCGGAGCTGCTGACTGCACACACTGCAGATAGGGTGTAATAGGTTTGAAAAAGGATTGGAGAAACAACACAACGCTAAGACACAATGCAAAACTAAGACATAACACAATTCTAAACAACAACGCCCACAGGTATAACCCTTGCTCCTGGTTGTTAACATTCCTCTTAAAGGTCCCATGGTTAGTACGTACATTGTATGTTTTGTTGGTCTGAGTAATTCTATTGTACTGTATGTTATGCATGCTTGTGTCCGGTAAATACCACTAGTATCGTAAACCGCGTAAATAATGCATTGTAAACAGTGTAAATACCATAATTGTAGAAATAAAATAAAAATAAAATAAAAATAAAATAAAAAATACCGGTAATAATAACTGTTTTAATTAATGATCTTAATTCTGCCCTAAAAGAGTTCTCTACTTCTTCTTCTTCTTCTTCTTTGCTGATATCTAAATCTCTTTTCTCCTCTTTTAAGTCTAAGTTACGAAATCTGTTTCTCTCACACCTACCTTCTGCTAAGCACTTGGAGGATGACTACTCTGCTCACTTTGCCACAGACTATTCTATTCATTGAAACTGTTTTTCATAGTGCCCACCACATCCCCTATTAAATCTTTTATTTAAATATTCTACTCTATTGCATTGATTCGTTTACATGTATTTCTTACTTTATTGCGTGTTTATAGCTAGTTCTGCTTTTATATTGTTTCTTTTTAGTTTGTATAAATATATGTATAGTTTTATATGCTTATTTGTCTTTTAAGTCTTTCAAATTTATTTTTTGAGGGCCATAAGTTAGAAAACTGTAACAGGTTATTCCGTCTCCCTCTTTAAATAGAGCTATTGTATTGTGTTGTGTTGAGTTGAACACTGTCAGATGCAAGGCAACATGGTATCTATTTGTTAAAGTGCATGTGACACAAAATTTATATTTGCTTGTTCGAAAAGCTTTTAAAATGATGAAGAACGGCGTTTATTTTATTGTGATAGCTCTCTTGGCTGCCGAGTTATTCAAGATTTTGATTTATGCAAATTACACGACTTGTGACGTCATATAGTGGACACACAAGATGATGTAAGATCACAAAAAATGGAATATCTCTGAAGACTTTTTCTGTATAGAACTGAAACTTTTTGCAGTTCTTATACTCATTACAAAGTTCCATGATATGGCCCAGTGTGACATTTCCATAGCAACGCAATGGGCTCCAGGCCCCCTCCATCCAAAGGGTAAAATCAGAGTTTCCCTCCCCAATAAGGGTTATTTGCACTTGATGTTCATTCAGTGCGTGTGATCGAATATAGACATTACACAGCACAAGCACAAGGAAGTCTGTTAGACTCTGAAGCAACAAAGGCATTTTCGATATCGGAAAGGTAGAGGTCTGGTAACAAGTACGTTGCCATGGTGACATCATACTCACTATTACAATGTGTAGTTTTGGTAGCACATCAACCCTGCAAAAATTCAATCCTGCAGACTTAGTATTTGCAAACTAGATATTCCATGTTTTGTGATTTTACAGAATTTTGTGTCCACTATGTGACGTCACAAGTTATCTAATTTGCATAAATCAAAATCTTGAATAGCTCTGCTACCAAGAGTGCTATCACAATAAAGTAAACGCTGTTCTTCACCATTTCGAAAGCTCTTTCGAAAAAGCTAATAAAAAAATTTGTGTCATATGCACTTTAATAAGACAAAAGTTTGCTATTTCACAGTAGGCTAAAAATCCCTTCAGGTCATTAACTTGAGCACACTTTAGGTCTACACTGTATGCTTACCTTTCCTAAATGGAGGCTTTTTTCCTCCAAAAAACATTGACTTGTTGTAAGCTGGAGTACGAATAAATATTCTGTGACATTGCTCGACATGCTGTGACCATGCCTCTAGTAGATCCTGAACTTCCTAATGACAGGAAATAATAGAATTTCTCCTTTGTATTAATAAATACCAATTAAAAGTACTTATCTCTTCCCCTGGGTAATTAGAGAGGCATCAACACTGCTAAAAATACAGCTGTACACAATTCAATTGTAAAAAAAACACTGGAGTTCTTTTGGGTTACATATAAAAGTTGGCAATCAAAATAGAAAACTGAAAAAACTTCTTTTTTCCCAGGAGACTCTTAAGCCTTTTTTCAAGTAACAAGCCCTGGGGCAACATCTTTGACATTTGATCAGACTCCTCTCAAAACCCTCATAGATGAATCAGTGCAAATAGGGTTGACCTACCACTGCTGATTTTACTGTGGCCTTGTGCCAACTCCAACATGGCTTACAAGGTTTTGCTCTATCCATGTCTCGCACGGACTTACACGTAATTGACAGCTTCCTATGCTCTCACTGTCTTCCACTAAAGGCCGCTGCACACGGTGAGGAAAGAGCTGAGAAAACCGCCCCGCGAGGCAGTTTGCTCAGCCGTTTTCTCACCGTGTGCGGGGAACTTTTGGTGAGAAATGGGCCTTGCGAGGCCGTGAGGAAAAAAGTCAAACGTGTTTGATATTTTTCTCCTCGCGAGGCAAATTCCTCATTGTGTGCAGCCATTGTGAGAATCGAGTTGAGCTTGGTCAATGAAGCATCCAATAAAAATACATGGCATTCTCACGTGACTTCAGTGAGGCAGTTTGCTCAGCTCTTTCCTCAAGTGTGCGGCGGGCTTTACCGCAGAGCCCCTGATTCTAGCAGTGGGAATTTGCCAAGTGATGGACACCAACTAAATGCCAGTGATTTTGGTCCTGCACATGGCATAAACATGGGAATCCTCAAAACAGAGGAAGAACTGTTCCTGCCCCGTAACCCTCTGTTACTTTATGTACATGTACCAGCTACAAGAAAAGTTGTCACAATTCAATAATAATAATAATAATAATAATAATAATAATACATTGTAATTATTAATATTATTCACCGACCTGTAAAAGAGCAGCTTCATTGTGCCGTCTCAGGCTAGCTCCTGCAGATCTATGTAGAGATTGTCATGCACTATTAATTCATCACCTCTACCACTACACCTCTACATTGTACATGTGCATTTACATGTATCACTATCGATGATCTCACTCTCATTGCTGCACCATCATCATCACCATAATAATTTATCATTATCTTTAAACTATTGTCAATACACCTTATTCCAAAATGGCCACCGTTTTAGTATTCTTTTGTTTCCATGCAAAACGGCCCTTATGGCCTCGCTTTCAAACGTAAAATTCAAAAGAATATTTAACCTTGAATGAGGCCATAAGGGCCAATTTGCATGGAAACAAAAGAATACTAAAATGGTGGCCATTTTGGAATAAGGTGTATGTTATCATAATCAGAAATTAAACCTCATCACCAAGATTAGGTTTAACCACCGACCACATGACTCCGTCAAGAGTGCACTGGACTATCTTGAAAGAGGTTGCTGGCTCAAACCCTGGCTGGACCAATACTCAGGGTCTATAACAGGGGAGAAAGTGCTGCCTTTATAATTGCATCTGGAAATGGTAAATGTACTTACGTATGCCTTTCAAGTCTTCTGGGATAAGGACTATAAATCGTAGGCCCTGACTCACAACACTTGTTCGTGAAAATTAAAAAAACTGAACAATTTTGTGGGATGTTAAACAACCCATACAGCTGTACACTGTTTGAGAAGAGTAGGGGATGTAGTCCCCAGTGTTGTGTTTTGGCCTTTGAATGTAGTTGTAAGCATAAAATTACAGCAGGTCTACATCAGCTGTATACATTAGATGCCAATAATTATATACTAACAACAAATGAACAAACAAACAACAAGATTTACCATTATCATAATCACCAAAATTACTGAATTGAGCGGTGCAGAGTTCTAAGTAACACTTTACATTGAAGTTAAGGTAGATAAAAAACTATTGAATCCATTCACCCCTAAACCGACCTTAACCGGTCACACTTACCGGTACATGTAGTATTTTATACTGTCTAATGCCAGATGATTTACTCGTCATTATGAGCCCTGAACCCCCAGGAGTCAATGGGTTAAAATCATCAAAATGGCCCTGGCCCTCTATTCATTTTAAGTCACTTACAGCAATGAGATAGAATGGTTTCCAATTGAATGTTGAAAGTACTGTAATTAGCGAATTGCTTTGGTTTTGCAATTACTTCAAGTGCTCAGTGATTGGTTCAAAGTTCTCGCCCCACTTCTTCAACCAATCAGATGTGAAACCAAAACCAATCGTGGCTCACACATGCACATTTTCCCGCGCTTTGTGTCGGCTATGTGTAATTACTTCAAGTTTTGATTGGTCTACTGGATTGTCTCCGTCCTTTTTGATTGGCCAAAGAAATTACTTTGGTTTTGGTTTTATTGTACTCGATTGAAACTTGCTCTATGATCTCAGTAATTATTATATTAAAGTCAGAGTTGTTTTCAAAAGAGTGTCGTAAAACCAAAACCAAAGTAATTACTTTGGCCAATCAAAAAGGACGGAGACAATCCAGCAAACCAATCAAAACTTGAAGTATTTACACGTAGCCGGCACAAAAGGCGGGGAAATGTGCACGCACAAGCCACCATCGGTTTTAGTTTCACTTCTGATTGGTTGAAAAAGTGGCGCGAGAACTTTGAACCAATCACTGAGTGAAGTAGATGCAAAACCAATTGAAAGCAATTCACTAATTACTTTCGACACTCAATTGAAACCCGCTCTATTGCAGTAAGAAACCAATATTGTGTTAATGACTCACTTTGGTTGATTGCCACCCTGCTGTGCATCTCTTGCACCTTGTGCTGTTCCTCGTTTTGCTCTAACTGTGTATCGATGGAAAGTCTTGTGCGTCAAGATTTCTTTTCCATTGAATACTGCACCAGCAAAGTGTCCTCCTGCCGTCATTAGGATGATCCAGTAACTAAATTTTGGCAAATTAGCCAACAAGGACACCATTGTGTCAAAACTGGTTGGAACATTCTTAAGAGGAAAGTAAACATGACAAAAATCAGTATTTTTTTTTGTCACATGTGAACAAGAGAGTTACTTCCCATTACAACACTTAATAGGGGTGTCGACAGGACTTTTGTAGTGGGAACATGCACGGAGCCAGATTCTAAAAACAGCTAAATTCTTCCAACCACATTACATGACTGTATAAAGGCTGTTTTCAAAAACATAATTATTCAGTAAAAAACAATTATTATTCAGGAACAAATAGGCAATCGACTGAGAAATGCTCCTGAACAATCTAAACACATTAAGGCTGTCCATAGCGATTGCATCTCCATTGGCTCACAAATGACAAAAAGTAAGGAAGAATGACTCCCCCTACCCCCCTACCCCCTCCCTTTCACGTGAAAGCCCAGAACTAAGCTACACTGTATCATTACCTTAACAGAACACAAAACACTGCGATACACAGACAACACATCTCCTTCTTCATTGACAAACAGCACCTTTGGGTGCTGTCTTCCTGTCAATCTGTTCTTGGTTACACTCGTTTCCTCAGGTTGGCATTTGCTCCTTTGTATAGATTCCAGCGTCAAGTCACTGTCTGTGTCACTGTCAGAACCAGATATACTGGATAATTCACCTAATGAAAAATGATCAGAAATGATCAAAATTAATGCAAGTCTGTATTTCATCAACATGATAACAGTGGCAATTTACAGTAAAATGCAGTTTTAACAAGAAATTGGCCAATCTATCTAACAGAATGATAATAATAATAATAATTAGTAGTAGTAGTAGTAGTAGTAGTACAGTGTATATGTTGTCGGTAAAATCCGTTCTCCGGTGAAATCCGTCTTTACCTATGTTAAATTGGTGATCCTCATTTTACCTAAGTAGCAATTACGCACCCATATGAATTAAAGAACCGTTTTTAGAAGCCTAAATTAAGCCTATGGAAAAATTAGGGTCAGGTTAGGATTTGTTTGGTTATTATACATAGATATCAATTGACTTATTATACAAAAGTAAATAATAAAAAGAACTGTGTTGGGTTGAGCATGTTTGTCGTTGTAGTTCATTGGTGAAGACACAGGACTACAGATCTGGAGGGTGCGAGTTCGAGTACCGGTAAGTGATTAGTACAGTCTTCTGTTTCCTTACTAAGTATGTTGTGACGTTGAGCCTAAAGAGATAAGTGTATGAATACAGAAACCGCCGGATAAGATGATACAAAACAGTAAGAAGATAATTATGTTGAGATGCTTAAGGCAATGAGAGTTTGAGGGAAGGTATAGTGTTTTCAATTGTTTTGGGGGGTGGGGCAGTGCATATTCAGCCTAGGTAAAAACGGATTCAACCTGAGAACGGATTTTACCGACAACAGATACAATGTACACTAAAACAGTGGATAGCATTGAATATGCACGCTGACTGGCTACTCAAACTCCGGATATCCTTTGCTATTCACCTCTGAGCAATTTGCGGAATTTGCACCCGAAAATGTTGTCATCTTTGCAGGAATAAATGAGTTAAAATCAACTTTTTGTGCTATGTTAGTTCACTCTTTTAGTAAGATACTAAAACAACTATTCGCCTCAGTGTTGGTGGTTAGTGGTGGATATTTACCAAGCCGTGAAGCCACCTCCTCTTTGGTGAATAGTTGCTATTTATTATTATTATTATTATTATTATTATTATTATTATTGTTGTTGCTATTGCTGTTGTTGTTGTTGTTATTATTATTATTATTATTATTGTTATTATATCTTATTTCTTTATGAGAAGAAAAAAACATGCAGAAACAGGAGGAACTTATCCAATGACACAAAAGGTGCATTTGCATATTCTTTTATAGTAGTCTGTATTATACTCTAGTTTTACTGGCTGGGTCTCTAACAAAGAATAAATAATTATTTTGAACAAACACAAGATGTAAATTGACATTGTTTAACCCATTGACTCCCGGGAGTGAGACTTAACAGATTATACTCTGTAACTAACGCCAGACGATTTTACTTGTCAATAAGCCAATATAAAAAATGCCATAATACTCTTTGTTTGTACCTCCAAAATTTTGAATAAGCCTTGTTTTTATTTTCCCTTGATAATGGTCTTACGAGAAACTGGAAAAAATGCTTATGCAAAATTTTGGAGGGACTAACAAAGAGTATTATGGCATTTTTGATAATGGCTAATTGGGGGCGTCCTGAGCGGCAGGTACAAAACACAGGTCACAGGTCACAGGTCATTATTTTACCAATACAGGCAGTATCCTAAACATTCATAAAAGCTAACCTTATGCCTAAAAACGTTTGTTTAGGCCTAATTAGGCCTAAAGTTAGCTTTTATGAATGTTTGGGATACTTTCTGTATTGGTAAAACAATGACCTGTGACCTGTGACCTGCATTTTGTACCTGCCGCATCCCGAGGTAACTGAGGAGTGAATGGATTTAGTTACACATACCTGAAATTGTTTCCTCGAATGCATCCTCAGATAACACAGTTTTGCCCATTAGCTTTTGCTTCAGATTGAATTTGTGCCAGTCCAGCTTGAAATGCTCTCTCTGCAGAGATAAAAAGACAGAATTAAACACTTATCAACAACTAGCTCATAACTGGCAAGTCTTCTGACCTCAAATCCTTGAAGGAATTATACATGTACATTAAGTAATTTAGCTCGTCAAGTCCACACTCCGTAAAAGAAAACACACAAGAAGCAAAAGACGTTAAAATAACTACATGTACTTGCCTGGATTTCAACTGAGTGAAAATCAACTTTACACATAGCACAGCTCATTCCAGATTTATCTCCATTGTCTCCAGCTTTGAGTAAATTTACTGTGAACAAAATTTAATCTTACTGAGTTACATGTATATCATCCCCGCAATCATCATAATCACTTTCATCATCATCATCATCATCATCATCATCATCATCGTCGTCGTCGTCATCATCATTCTGTGATTATCCTCATTCATGATTCAAATGAAAGAGTCAATGTGCAATGCAATCCAATACAACAACTACTTCCTTTAATTTCCTAGACGACTTTACAAGGAGCTACACTATTATGGCAAAAACACACATTAAAAATAAAAACAATAAATCACCTTTTTGTTTAGCTTCTGCCTCGGTCATTGTTAATGTCTCGTCTTGTCCATTATGGCCACATGAATTTCCGTTTTCATTCCCAATAACGCACAGTCCTCTCAGAATTTCACGTAACTGCTCGTCAAAAAGAGAAAGGCTGGAAGACAAGGATCCCTTGAAGGCTGCCGCCATTTAAAAATTGATCTTGCCTTCGTATTGATGATTCAACCAAACCGGCACAATGTTAATAGGTGCAAGTTTACACTACCTTTGAGGCTTTCTACCAATGTTATTCTCGCTATAAATTGCACCACCAAAGCACCATAATTGGAAATTCTATTTCCGTCTAATACGTAAGCTTAGGTCTTGTCTCCACTCTTCACCGATCTTAAATTGTTCATTTCTTTCTGCCATGTATAACTTAAATTTTCACCCGCTTAATTGACACTAATTTACTTGACCGTTGCTTTTAAACTTGACCGCTATTTTCCTTAATTAATCGAACGGATAGTCAGCAAGTTTTGACCACCATATTGAAAATTGTTTTGTTTGTTCGTCCCATTCCCAGCCGAAATGGCAAACAGAGTGAGGCATTGGTCCGAGGAACGACCACAGCTTGCTCGTAGGGCACGAATTACAAAAGGAAACCTAGTTAATATTTCTCTAAAAGTTTTACCTGTAGAGATTTACCAGTATGGCTACCGATATACTAAGGCTTATTTTTTTGGATTATGGCCGTTTCCATGGTAACATTACATCTAATCTAGGCAGATCTATTTTTATCTTTGACCTAAATTCCGTAACATTTATACTTTTCTTCGGTGAATTTTTTTTCTTTGCCACATCGTGGAAGTGATATTGCCTGACATTTTGAAGTGGTAAAAAGTGACGGTCGTTCAGACGGTTTTGCCAATATTTTGTAACTTGTCATTTTGCTAAATAAATTCGATGAAATCTGTTATAAACTCTTAACTACAATCGAAAATTTTGACCTTTCTTATTATCGAAACGTATAAGTGATCTAAAAATGACACGTGTGATAAAATATACACAAGTAATTTGATCACAAGATAAAAACCGGAAAATCAAGTAGTAATCAAATACAGTCTGTACAAACAAAACCGAGACTTCGTGGCTAAACGTTACATAACGCGTGACTGTTTGTGACAAGCTCTTACAGGTTTTAACAAATATACGGTATTTGATAGCAACTGTATGTCGTTAGAACTGAGCCAATTTTTTAAGAACATTTACCAAAGGGCACGCGAGAAAATTAGAAATTGGGTCAAGCTGGCGTTACAAAAATCAGAAAAACGCGCCGTGCAGGCTTTACGCGCCATACTGGTGCCTAGTTTGCGGGCGGCCCTAAAAACCTGGGGACCCTCCCTTATATTTTAAAAAAGGTTATGCCAAGGTTGCCTCGCCAATGTGTCTTAAAAAAACTTATTTCTTTTAATGTCATAGGCCTTCGATCCATCCCATCTGGAACAATGTGATCCTGTACTGGTCGGGAACACACCTTCCACTCCTTACGAGTCCTTGCTCCAGTATGTGGGGCCCTATAAAGGCTTCCGAAAACGAGGAAACATTAGAGAGATTAAGCATTGCGTTTGCGTGAAACGGCAAACGCGAAAAGGTGGGCTGCTCCTTGTCATAAAAGCATGAAAATGATGTTATTCGAACTCGTTTCTTTCTTTTAAAAAGTCACTTGATAGAGCGAGTTTCAATTGAGTGTCGTAAAACCAAAACCAAAGTAATTACTTTGGCCAATCAAAAAGGAAGGAGACAATCCAGTAAACCAATCAAAACTCTAAGAAATTACACGTAGCCGACACAAAGCGCGGGAAAATGAGCACGCGCGAGCCACGATTGGTTTTGGTTTCACTTCTGATTGGTTGGAAAACTCAGCGCGAGAAATTTGAACCAATCACTGAGTGAAGTAATCATAAACCAAAGTAATTATCTAATTACTTTCGACACTCAATTGAAAACCGCTCTACCTGCCGCTAACAGCCAAGAAATGAGCTCATATCAAACGAGTTTCTTCTACTTTTGCCGTTTTCCGCAAACGTAATGCTTAATCTCTCTATTGTTACAGAAATATTGTTCCCCAAAATGTTCCCCGGAAGGAAACTTTTTCCACTCTTACTACAGAATAAGCTAAAACCGAAAGAAATTATGTTTTCAAACAAATCTGTTCGAAATTTGTTTTTAAAACGGTGTTTATATCAAGAAAAGTGAATTTTAAAATCGACTATCTTCACTTTCATATTTCGCGGATGCAGCCATCTTGAATAATTGTGACCAGGGGCCCGTTTCTCGAAAGTCCCGAAAACTTTTCGGGCCCGAAAAGCCATTTGTGAAACTGCCAACCGCTTGTTTTGGAAAGCCGATCTTTTAATAAGTTTTCAAGATAACAAAAAGAAAAATAACTGTGAAGTTTGACGCCTTAAATCCTCTCCGTTCTTAAGATACAAAGGGAATTGTGACATCCGAAAATGGCCCGTAAAGTTTCGGGACTTTCGAGAAACGGCCCCCAGGAGCGCATGTTGTGACGTGTTACGGTTGCCCTATTGTTCTGACAAAAAGAGATTTTTGCTAATTCTTGGGTTTCACTCACGTGTTCAACAGCCATGTTTTTCAACGAAATCAAAAGGGACACCAACATGGCCGCCATTTCATTGTTTAGGGACACCAACATGGCGGCCGTCACGTCATGTGAAATCCAAGAATAACAAAAGGGCAACCGTAAGACGTCACAGTAATTCAACATGGCGGCGCCCGCAAAATTTGAAAACAAAAATGAGCGATTCTAAAACTTATTTATTTCGGATACAAAGTTTTAAAGTTTCTTTTTTGTTGTTGAAGTGGAGGTTCCCTTTAAACTCCCCAGAGAGAGTTAAAGCAACGACGACGGCGAAGTTAATGGAAACGCCACAAAACGATGATGTCATTGGTCGATCAACGAAAAAAATCGTGCGGCACTGACGAATGGTGGTTCATTACTTTTAGAAACTCTTTAAAAGAACCAAAAATGATCGAATTTGGGGTTATGACGACAAATTTTGACTGCAACAACAAATCTCTCAATCTCTATCTTCTACTTCAAAACCGTTTGTACAAAGACAATGATAGAATCATTCGCCCACATTTGTGAACGAGATGGAAGAATCGCAAAAGGTAGCCACGAAGCAACTGATGTTGGGAGTTGGTCATTTGTGGGTTCAACTGTTCCCGTGGTGAATGAATCAGCGATGAAGTGATATATGAAATGAATCATATATTGAACTGCGGAAAGAGCAGTTTTCAATTGTGTCGTAAAACCAAAACCAAAGTAATTACTTTGGCCAATCAAAAAGGTCGGAGACAATCCAGTAAACCAATCACAACTCGAAGTAATTACACGTAGCCGACACAAAGCGAGGGAAAATGTGCACGCGCGAACCTCGATTGGTTTTGGTTTCACTTCTGATTGGTTGAAAAAATGGCGCTAGAACTTTGAACCAATCACTGAGTGAAGTAATCATTAACCAAAGTAATTCACTAATTACTTTCGACACTCAATTGAAACCACTCTATGCAATCAAGTGCAGACATGCAATCATAACTCCGAGGATCATAGCTTCACTTGATAACAAATACATATTGCGTTTTCTAAATTGTAAAATCATTGTACAAAATTGTTCAACCACGCAATCAAACGAAACAGAGAATTTCCCCCCTTTTATTAATATTATATTTTCAACGTCACAAAAGCAGGTTGTGCAAATGGTATATGTAACGCAAGATTAGAAAATGATGATTTAAGATTATGTTTCTACTAAAGTGCAGTAATGAGTGAAATAAGCTAAGTTTGGGTTTCAGACTAAGTGTCACAGGTGAGTTGAGTTTGTTGGTCTTCTCTACCCTAGGGCCCGTTTCTCAAAAGTCCCGCAAACTTTTCGGGCCCTAAAAGCCATTTGTAAACCTGCCAACCGCTTGTTCAGGAACGCCGATCTTTTGACATGTTTTCAAGGTAACAGACTAATTGTGAAGTTTGACCATTTAAATCCTCTCCGTTCTTGAGATACAGAGGGAATTGGCCTGTAAAGTTTCGGGACTTACGAGAAACGGGCTCCTGGTCATGCAAGAAAGTTTTCTTCTTACATAACCATTTTTACCACTCTTATTGAAAACCAACAAGTGAATTGATCTGATCATATTCAATTTGGTTTGTAGTTTTCCCTATCAGTTAATCGCTTGTGCTCAACTGTATAAGCGTGACACTTCGAAAAAGTTGTTTTATATCACAAAAACATTGAGTAAAAAATGCCGTGAGTTTTTCAAACTAAATGTCTAAATACGCTTAAAGTGGTACTATGATCAAAAACTCATTTCCTTTTTTTCTTCAGATTTTGAAAGCGTGTTCGCTTAACACCTAACTGGCAAAATTTTGAGCTTTGAGTTTAATCCAAAGGCTGTTTATTTTGAGTATAAGTTTTGGATTTCATGGTCCGCCATTACTCTCGTTCAAAACTGGCCGATTGGACCTCAGAGGGTTGGAGCTAGAGAAAATGACGTCATTTACTCACTAGCTTAAAATTTCAGCGTGTAAACGCAATTTATTATATATGCAAAACACGGGTTGAAAAGTCTGAAAGCCCAAAACTCCCGTGCTGCATATTAATTAGGCCGCGTACACACGCATTGCATTCTTAAACTAGTGAGTGTTTGACGTCATTTTCTCCTCGACCCAGCTCTCTCTAGATTTTAAAGTTAGTAATGGCGGACCAACAAATAAGAAAATTCCAGCTAAAATAAACAGGCCTCTTTTTAAAATCAGAACTTAAAACTTGGGTGAGTTAGTGTTTAGTTAACATAGTTTTGAAATCCAAAGGAAAAACAAAAGTTTTTTTTTGGTCGTAGTACCACTTTAACATCCCATTTCTTATTCTTTGTGCGGCTCGTGTTTTTATGATGCAACTGGCTCTCATAAAAATAGACAAGGAAGATTTGTACAGACTATACTAGAATCTTTTTCCTTGTAAGACGGTCATCACCCTGCCTCAAATTTAGTCTTGACTCTCCAACAAAGTCATGATCCGCGTATTTTGCAGTCCAGTCCCGGAATAACTTAATTTCTCCTTTAAGCGGATAGACAGGTCCATTTATCAATGGTCTGTCTAAGAATTCAACGTAGCATTCTTCAATGCTCTGACAGGGAGCGTTATCAACCTCAAACAGTACCAAATAGCTGTTCATATTGTAGCCAACCCGGTAGAGAGCACTGGCGGGAACATACAGGGTGATTTGAGGCCCCACGACCGGCCAATATCGGCCAATGTTGAATCCATTGACATAGGCTTGGCCCTATATAGAAAATATGAACAAGAAGTGAGCGTGCTTAATTGAAAGACCTATTTTTGTCAACGAAATTAGTTACATTTGTTATTAAGTTTTCACTTAAATCGTGGCTTTTAATAAGATTTCCCCTCCAGAACTTCAAAAAAGGGTTCTTCAAGTACACGAGTTCCTTCCTCTCTACTTTTGCCTTCTTGACACTTTTTTTCGACAAAGAAAACCCCTTGCAAGCTGTTTTCGTTTGAGGCCGGCACTTAAGTCTCCTACGCAGCCGTTCTTGGTGTGGTCACGCAACGCTCCTTCCCACACAAGGGGAGGAGCGTTGCGTGACCACACAAAGAACGGCTGCGTAGGAGACTACCTGCACTTTGACGCTGTAAATTTTAAGATCCGTTGGTTTTTTTTTTTTTTTTTTTTTGCTTTTTGAGTCTTGGGTCTCTAAAAGTTCCAACTATCACCTGCACAACAACGACGTGAAATCACCAAATTTGATGTTTTGACGACAACGCAAGCGTACAAATCGTTCATTCTAAATTTTTACCCTGAAACCGCTTGTACTAATTTACTTTTAGGATACCTTGTCTAAATTGCACAACGTGCTCGACATGGACTTATCGTGAAAAATGTGTGATAGTGCAAAGTTCTATTTTGAGGTGACGTTGGTACATTTCTTTGCCGTCTTCGTCCTGACAACGACGTGAATTGACTTAATTTAAGGTTTTGCAGAGGACGTGAGGGCCTGACGAAATACTTCTATTTTTCTTCCCAAACAAACACACCATTCATGCAAATTTTATTCCTGCAATGCTGATTAAAACACTTTCCACTCCGAACGACTTGGGAGTTATCACAAAAATATTACAATAACGGGAAATAATATTTTTAGAAAACGTTCTCGTTGGCTTCGTCGTTGTCGTCGTCCTTTCGTAAGGTCCATAATATCAGAAACCCATAAGGGTTGAAACGTTCAGCAGCCCCTCGTGTGCTGGGAAACAAGCTTCTGATTATTCAATTTGCTAAGTACCATATTTGGAACAACAAGAGAGAAACATTCAACCAATCAGTTCGCCAGAACACCATGACGCCATACCACCAATGTTCTCGCGCGAAATTAACTGGAGCGAGGGGTTTCCAAATATGGTACTTAGCACTGAATATTCGGAAGCTGTGAACGCGTGTTACACGTTTCAACCCTTATGGGTTTCTGCTAATATCTAAAAGTCCCAATTATACTAGCCAGTTATCACGCCAAATATTTAGGCAGTCGGCATTACGCGCGGGAAAACGCGAGCTCGCAGGCATACGAACATACGTCATTCGTTTACACTTGCCCCTGATTGGCCAACAACGTTACGCGAGATTTTTCATCCAATCATCAAGCGTAGATATACAAAAGCAAAGAGGCGCAATAATACTCTCACCAATTGAAAAACAGACGCATCTAACCTTAAACCAGCCAGGCAGCTTCAGAAAGGTATCCCTCGGTATTCCATCCGGCGTTGGAGGAATGATTCCAGAGTAAAATGCAGGAATGTGATTATCTAATTCCTCTCCACCTACATCGTCATACATCGGCATTGCAGCTGTCATCATAGGATCAAAGTCCAGCGGGTACATCAGCCAGTTTCTAAGCACAACTTCACCGAGGGTCACATTTCCAATGATCCCCTTGGGGTCTTGCAAATGAGGGCCATAGTTAATTCGCCCCATATTTTCGACCAAGATGTCCAGGGTTCCTCCCGGTGTTATGTTGATGCTGGCATTTGTTTTGCCACCGACACGAATCAGTGTTGCTTGGCGAACCTTTACAAAAAATACCACAATTTTTATGATAAGTCACTGGCAGGCTGCATGCTATTTTCATGTTTTAAAATTCAAAGCCTTTTTCAATGAGCCTCTGACATTCTCCGCTGAGGGGATTGGGGCACGATGACTTTTGACTAAAGGGAATTACGTTTGTTAAGACAATGTGCCATAAAGATGTCCTCTTTAGGCTAAAAAAACTGTATTAATTTTTGGTTTGGTTTCAGGTAACGGGTCACTTTGTAACGCCAGCACAAGGTTGGTGTGATGTCAACCTTATTAAACGTACGTCACTGTATTGGACAACCGTCACGCTTAGCCGCCCGAAGCGGCGTCAGGACCTAGCCATTTACTTGAATAAACGCTTTAAAAAGTGTAGTCTGCGAGTTATCTCTTGCGTTTTCTAGCCGGGGCCAGAAGGGAGCTTAAGCACGGCTACCGGAAGTGATTATTTCGTATGCCAGGACTGTACATAGTGTCTTCCAGATTTTAAATTAATCGTATCTAATGGAGAAAAATGTGTGAAGCTCACTTCCGGTTACAGCTCACTTCCGGTTACCGTCCGCATTTCAAAAACGTTGCGTGCTCGCTCCCTAGTAAAATGGGCAAAACAAGCATTCGCGTACGCAGAAGGTTCCTCTACACGTGACGTTACGTGATAAACTCGTGTATTACTTGCCAGTCAAAAGTATGAGGGATCTAGTTAGTCTATGTAGCATGTAGAGTTAAAGCGAAAAAACCTGGTCGACGAAAACTACTCCTCTATCTCGCAGTCCTGGAATGCTGATACTTGCAGTAGCGTCACTGATTGAGTGGGGTATCTTTGTACGATACAAGATGAATCCATAGTTCTGTCCTATTTGCTCCATGGTAAGGGTGTCATTTGACACAATGGGTCCTGATGAAGACAGATTCGCCAATACATCGAAAAGGGAAAAGCTCTGAAATCGAGAAATAAATCAGTTCGTTCACTGAGAATAATGGATATGGTTTTGCAGTTTAAAGTACAAGTAGCAGAGAAGTGAAGAAGCTCAACACAAACTCCTTAGCAGCTAGCCCAAGCTTCTCTCTCTCGGGGCGATGAAAGCGGGGCATGGCCAAAATCCTGCTGTTTCCACTGCCTTCAGCTCTAAATTCAACTTCCCCGCTTTTCGAGATGGCTACCTAGTTTCATACTGTCAGTTGGCGTTTGTCAGCATGTGACTTAGTTTATTTCATTTGAAATGTTTCCATCCCTATTCACCGCTGTAATGTGCATGTTTTTTCAAATTTCACCCATGGATAATGCGTTTCTAGGATTTTGGTTGGCCTACTAAATCACGGTTATCAGCACATACATGTAAAACTGTAATACCCTGCGATTGTGACAAGTGTTGGCTAACAGTCTACTGTCCCACATACAACAATGATGGACCACAGGACTTCTACGGTTTTCTGACACTTCAAAAATCACACGACTTTGAAACTGATTTCCACTCAACACAAGGAAGGGTTACGTTTTTGCAAACTTTAGCCGTGTAGCACTTATATTTCAACAGACTTAACTATTAGAGGGTAACGTGAAGTGCTGGTTTTCTACCCATGTAGACCACGTGAGCGTTAGCCCTACTAATGGAATTGGGCCCACACAAGGACAGAGAAAAACTCTGACCAGGGTGGGAATTGAACCCACGACCTTCGGGTTAGATCACCGCTGCTCTACCGAGTGATCTACAAGGTCAGACGGGAGCAGGTTCCAGTCAGGTTGTCAAAACGCCAGTCAGCAACAACAGCCCTTCTCAGGACTATCTGTCCTGAACAATCTTACTTCGCCAACCTCTGATATCTCATATCCAGAGCACTATAAAATTTGAAGAACACAGCATTTCCCAATGAGGAAGTGACAGTTTTGCTGTCTACAGAAATTCAAAATGGCACAGACACTGTGGCCACCCGTAAATCATCTCCACATGACGGATTAGCGAGCACAACTATTGCCCAGGATTTCTTGTGCAAAATAAGCCACCAAAAAAAGAGAAAAAGCTTACAGTCATATTAAGACGTTTACCAAAGAGCAAGTTTTAGTCGAGTGTTGTAAAACCAAAACCAAAGTAATTATTTTGGTCAAGCAAAAAGCATGGAGACAATCTGGTAAACCAATAAAAACTCGAGGTAAAACTCTAATTACACGTAGCCGACACAAAGCACGGGAAAATGTGCACGCGCGAGCCACCATTGGTTTTGGTTTCACTTCTGATTGGTTGAGAAAGTGGTGCAAGAACTTTGAACCAATCACTGAGTGAAGTAATCATAAACCAAAGCAATTCACTAATTACTTTTGACACTCAATTGAAAACCACTCTATTTAACAAAAAAGGTTTCAAACCAGAAGAAAACAACATGGAAAACATTACCTTACTCATCATAACTTTTCCATAGGCATACTTCTGTGTGGCAGGCGGCACAGGGCCTGCAGGGACTGGGGCATACTTTGCAATGGTTTCCATAATAACAAAGTACTTAGTGGTTGGGTCGCCTGCTTCAGTTAACGGGGCATCGTAATCATAGCTGGTAGGCTGTGGTTCATACACTGAACTATCTGCATTACCATTAGCTCCTACAAATGGGTGACAGTTAAACCATATTTTAAATAGATTTTGCTAAATTTCTCATTTAGGTGAGGTTAATCTCGAGCCAATGCAGCCAGCGGTTTCCTGCTTCAAGGGACATGACTTGGGGAGGAGGGCCCGTCAAGTTGGTATAGCTGGTTCATTTGTTACGTCATGCTCGTGCTTGGTATTGTGTTCACTGTGTCCAGACCACTGAATTTGGTTTGGTTCTTACTGTGAATCATTGCAGATTTGATTTAATAATTAATTAATGCCTAGTTTGATGCCGCAGCTATTACACGTACAACCACTGCACGACACTTCAGCGACTATTAATTTCCATCACAGACGAATTGTGGTAAGACGCAAACAACAAAAGGACTGGGCAATGAAATGTCCACTTCCTACCTCAGTATTTTAATTATATTCTAAGGCTTTAAAATTGCATTTTCTTCTACGAGTATTGAGGAAATCTGATACCAAAAGAAACCATATTTCAAGTACTAGATGTAACTGTCCCCTATTCTTGCCAAGTTAGAATTGCTTTCCAACAACCTCACATTAAGTTATTTTAAGTAAGATAATAAAAGAGTCCATGCCAGTAGATATTCAGTAGCTTATCGTGTTTCGGGAATTACTATTAAATTTTGTAGGACCTCAAGATTAAAAATACATATATTAATACATAACATGTTCAACTGTCAGTTACAACTTTAGAAAATAAAGCTTGCATATCATCAACCCAGGATGAGACTGGACAACAAATAACTAAAGGCTATTTTAGCATTATTTACAGTCACTACAGTGAATGACTCCTCCTTCTGAGCTGTACCAAAAAGAAAATAAATTATTTAACAACCTTTTAATTTAAGAGGCATACAGACCAAATTTCAATAACTCACCATTCATAAAACCAAAGTTTGTACCACCTTCAAACATGTACATATTAACTGAAGCATTCATAGCAAGAATCATGTCAAGGTATTTCGCGACATCTGCAGTATTCCGCATCTGATGCTTGCCACCCCAGTGATCCAACCAGCCTGGGTAAAACTCAGAATTAACTAGGGGACCATTGGGTTGATATTTGCGCAGGAGAGCAAAAGCCTTTGCAGGATCAGAACCTGTAAAAATAATACAACAACAGTAAAAGGCAGTGTAAACCAGTAGGGTAGGGTGAAATAATAGTGAGACTTAGGAGGGTGAGAGTGAAAAAAGGAAGAAGGGTGACCTGAGAGCCACTATGAGGTGGAAATTCAATGAGAAAGAGGAGGGTGGGTTGGGATAACAATGAGAATGATAAAGAGGGTGGGATCAAGAGGCATCAAAACAATATCAAGCAGGGGGTAAAGCGAGATGGCAGTGAACTGTGAGGAGGGTGGGGTGGTAGTGAAAGCTAGAGGGAATTTGGGTTGAATCGGATGAAAGAGAGAAGGTGGGTGGGGTGGCAGACGGCTAAGAAGAGGGTGGGATTGTGTGGTGGTAGCCATCAAAACTGGCAATTACAACTACGTGAAGAGGGCGGTTGAGTACCTAGGAGAGGATGGTGGGGTATAAGCAATTTTGATTCCCAACGATATTTGTTGATATGTTTTCAAATTGCATCGGTTTTCATCGTTGGCGA
>NC_090876.1:17723668-17726168 GCF_036669935.1 Montipora foliosa
TTGATCTCTTTTGACTTACGTTGCAACAGTATTCAAGCCTGCATATTTTAGTTTTGTAAACCTGTCCATCCAATCACATCGTGAAATACGAAAGTAGTGCATGTCCCCAGAGATAAATCGGAATGGTTCCCCATCTTTCAAAAAGGTGTTTTTGTCAAAGTCAATTTTAAACGAACACTTCTTCACCAAGGCTCGCTGCTTAATTTGCGTTTTCCTCTTTTTTGGCTTTCTGCCAGTTATGTCTTTGAACAAAAGTATTGCCAAAAACAACTTTAACAGAAAACAGAAAAACTTCATGATTTGTATTGAGCCAAAATCCAGGAAAAATTTGCCCCTTGTGTACCTCAACTTGCCTATATTGACGGTACATAAACTGTCAATATACGCCTACACTTTATCGTTTCAAATGATCATTTATTTATCTGTTGAAACAACAGTTCTTCTATTACCTGTTACACAACGATCAAAGTAAACTTCTGTCAATTCATTCGCAAATCGCAGGTTACTGGCAGGTCAAAATATTTTGCACCAGATCACCGAGTTCATTGCACGATAGAGTAAATTTGGGTGACATCAAAATAAAAATTATAAGGGGAAGATGTAAATCGTCTTTTGGTCAGAAAACCATGGCAACAGCCTAAGACAAGCAGGTAACTAAAGAAGACACAAACAGTAAAAAGATTACAAGCGTACAAGTGACACTTGCAATCTCCGCCCCAAATTCATGCCAGACGATCTCTATATTTATTTTTAACAACAAAAAAAAAGCTAGACTGTAGTTTAGACAGTCTTGTAAACGTCAGGGATAAAGTATTCACTTGAATTTGCTTTATCTCAAGCTTTATTCTTACTCACGTTTGCAAGGTATTCAAGCCAGCGCTTTTCATTTTCTTCATCCTGTCTTCCCAGTAAGGTTTTGGAACACGAAAGTAATGAAAACTTCCAGAGATGTAACGAAATGGTTTACCATCTTTTAGAAAAACATCATTCTCCCAGTCTATGGTGAATGAACGAGGGAATGAAAGATGAACACCGGACAAAACCAGGAAAATAGCGAAGCTCAAGCCAGTCGCATTGACACCCATGTTCTTCTCTTCCTCAAATCGTATGCTTGTCATGTGATGTGGTGTGGATGATTTCGCCAAAGGTCACGCTTGGGAAGTCACGCACACCTTGAATGGCAGCGCGCGAAGCCGCGCGAAGGTAACGCCCGGGTTTTCATTTGAAAAATTATAAGAGACTGGTTAAAAAAAATTAATCTCAGAATGAGAATGAATTGAAGCTTAAACAGGGGCGTAGCGTCCTTTACGCAAATACGCACGTGCGTACTTGAGAAATTGGAAGGATTTTTAAAAATATTTTGTTATAGACCTTATTCATAAATGGCGGTCGCATTTATAATTCTTTTGTTCATGTGCAAATTAGCCTACCAAGCCTCATTTTAGAGCAAGAATTCTTTTCAATTCACTGTAGGGTATCGAGGCTTGGTAGGCTAATTTGCACTTCGACAAAAGAATTATAAATTGACCGCCATTTATGAACAAGGTCTATAAGTAAAAGCCCTGTGAGGCCCCTACAGTGTCATTCTCATCACCAGTTATGATGACGATGTTATAACAGAGTTTGCGACGTCTTGCCCTTTTGCTTGTAAACCCCCTGTTTGTGTTGTAGCTTGCGGAAAACTCAGATGAGGCCCGGGGTAGCATTTTCCTTCGCATTTATTTATTGAAATGTCCTTCGGAAATAGTCGGAAAGGGCATTTGTGAGACCCTGAATTTTAAAATTTTCTGGGAGAGCAAGCCCCCAGACCCCCTTAGTTTGGAGTGCCTCTGGCGCTCGAAACATCCTTCATGTGCGTACACATTCTAAATCTCACGCTACGCCCCTGTTAAATCGCGACGAAATGAAATGTTAACTTAGTTTTAGAGAATTGGAATGAAAAATCGCTGGAAGTAAGTAAAAAAAACCACAAATGTTCAGGCACAGAGATAGTCCGTTTTTTTCGAAATCTTAGCAAGCGTTTGAATATTTGTTGTCTCCACTGATACTAATCCTAGGCTAATTTTGAAGAATGCATGCAAGCGTCGTGAAAATTTTCCTTGTTTATCTTCTTTAAATCGTCGCTAGTGTCTAGCGAGCCGCGGAATACAGAGAATTAATGTTGCAAAGTAGCTTCTGCCCCATACAAGTAAGCTTCCTAAAATGACTCCATCTTTACCCTGACATTTACCATCACTGTATAAAATTATATGGTCGCAAATGCTTACATACCCAGTGAGCAGAGCCCGTTCAGTGTTGAGACAGATCATGTTAGATGTCAAAATTCAGTGTGCATAGATCTCGGATATGGCATTTCTAGCTTTCTCGTTGGTTCACTCAATCAAGGTTATCAGCTCACATACTGTACACCTACCAACTCTCACGCCTTTTAGGCGTGAGTCTTACGCCTGCGGGTTGAAAACTTCGATCTCACGCCGGCTCACGCTTTGCGGGCCAATTT
>NC_090876.1:17736168-17753668 GCF_036669935.1 Montipora foliosa
TCGGTCGGTCGGTGTAAAAAACAAACAAACAAAACGAAGATCAAAAGCAGTCTAAAAAAATAGTTTCAAGCTGTTGAAAGAGCCGGTTGACCGGGGGCAGAGGTTTTGGTAGTCCAGGAATTCGAAGTCACATCTCCAGTGACGATCTTACTTCTATCTCTTGAATTAAGAAACCAAACAAAAGGTCCAAGTGCACAAAGACAAGAGCTCGTTTCCGTTATATAACTCAATCGCGTCATCAAGAAATCAACAAAGCGAAGCGAGAGAAAAGAAAGGTCTTGGTGGTAACAATGATGCAACTCATTTATGGGATAAGTCCGACGTGCTGTCTGGCTGTGTGAAGAGTTTTTTGATAAAAACGCAACGGGTACGTGGGTTTAGGGTACGATTCGAAATATACATGTCGTCAGTTGACTCGAACCTACCTGGCCATTTGACTACCACTAGATTAGAAGCAACCTCGAACCCAGGCTCTCTCTCTCTCTTTTCCTCCTTTGTCTCTCTCGACGACTGGGGAGGAAAAGAGAGAGAGCCTGGGTTCGAGGTTGGATCAGAAGCTTACACCAGTGACGTTAGTAAGTGGACGTCCTAAAATCGACTGAAACTGAATTCTGATAAGACATAATTCCTCGCTTTCGGCTCCCATTTTCATCTTTGGCCCTTGCTTGCCCCCATTCTGATTGGCAATGATTCTATCAACCCCTCAGAGTCTGCCAGGAACCGTATCATGATCATTACAATCAGCACTATGAAGCTCAAGTTAGTGTTATCTGTAAAGCTTCTTTTTTTCCATCTGCGCAATGTCTCTCGCATAAGCAAATACCTTTCTATACTGACGAAAAGCATTAAGACTCTGGTTCACGCTTTCATCACCTGCAAGCTGGACAACAGCCATTCACTCCTTTATGGCATATCGTAGTTGTATCTGATTCAAAGGCTCCAGTAAGTTTGAGCATGTTGCACCTCTCTAAATCGATTTGCATTGGCTCCAGGCTATGGCCTATGTATCAAACAACATATTGTTTTCAAAATCTTGGTAACTACATTCAAGGCACTGAATGGACTCGCTCCTGGCTATATTACCGACTTTCTTGACAGATACGTTCCTACGCGACTTCTACGATCCTCTAATCAGTTGTTACTGAATGTTCCAAGTAGGAACACTGTTTCGTTTGGAAAACGTACTTTCAGCGTTGCAGCGCCGAAATTTTGGAATTCTGTTCCATTCCAAATTAGATCTGCCGAAAACTTAAATCAATTTAAATCTAAAACATATTTATGTTGTAATGCGTATTTTTAACTTTCTGTGGATCATAACATTATTTCACTTTTTATCGTTAATATTCTCTGCTTATAGTTTTTAGGATCTTTGTTATACTTTTATATAAATTTAATAGCTTTAGAGCCTTGTTTAAAGCGCTATATAAATAAGGATTATTATTATTATTATTATTATTATTATTATTATTATTACTATTATTATTATTATTATTACTATTATTATTATTATTATGTACATGAAACGCTTTAGCTCCGGCGGATGTTATGCCGACATATTATTATTATTATTATTATTATTATTATTATTATTATTATTATTATTATTATTATTATTATTATTATTATTGTCCAGTGTGTGGAAATGGGTGAATCATTTCGTTATTTAGGACGCTACTTTGACTTCAACAAGTCTAGCAACTAACACATGTCAGAATTGTCCTCTCTTGTACAAGACTTGATGTGTTGCATTGATGAGAAACCACTGCACCCCAAAAACAAACTTCTGCTGTACAGCCGCTATGTCCTATCTAAACTAGCTTTTTGAAAGGGTTCCCAAGCTTAACTGGTGTAAAACTGAATCCATGACCGAGAATGTATTAAAATTCGCGCGCTAAAAAAAACCAATTGAACATGGCAGGTCCTCAATATCGGTGCCCATTGCATTGTGGATTTTTAACAGGCTCCTACCCAGACCCCGGGGAATCATCACCTCATAATGAAGAACGCACCGCATATAACGACAAAAAGCACCTCATATAATGATGACAAACAAAGCACCGCATATAATGTAAAAACTACTTCATATAATGACAAAACCACCACATACAACGACGAAAGCACTGCATATCATTACAAAAGTACCACATATAATGACAAAAGTACCGCATTTTATAAGAAAAGTAGTGCGTATAATATGAAAGGCACCGCATATAATGTAAGATGCACCGCAAATAACGTAAAATGCACCGCATATAATTAAAGAGGTTGATATGAGACAGTGTTGGCTTTCCATAGATAATGACACGATATTGCTCGCGTCAGATTGAAGTTTCTCGCATTTTTGTCTCGCTTTCCTCTCGTGTTTCTCAGCTATCGCCTCGTGGATCCACAGCTACTTTGACAACGTTATGACGAAATTCATGATCAATAACAGGACAGACGTATGAAAAGCTGACATCGATTTGTTAACTTTACAGGTTGAGCTTTCGTACGTAAGCCTAATAAGCAGAATCGTTCCAACATTTCGGCCAAAACCGTAGCTCATCATTTTTTTATACCGACGACCTTCTGGCACTTGAAGAAGAGCCAGGAATGTAGTTTTCTGAACGTCGATCGTTCTTTTTCTCCTTCCCTTCTCAAAGATACTGAATGAGATACTGCATGTCTTATCCTACAATGCCTCGATGTCATGTTTGGCCGAGGCTTGATCCAGGTTGGCCGCTATTTGTGGGCAATTGCGCGCTGTTCCTGCTAGTTTAGTTCGTGAGGATTTGCCGCACCTTTGTCACGTTAAAATGCTTGGAATAGTCGTGAAGGGATTACAATAACGCGAATTCACATTTAACGACGACGTTCTCGTTGCCGTTGCCGCCGTCATTACTAAAGCTCTCTACTGTCTCAGTGCGCCGGCGCTTGCTCTTAATCCCGCAAACTTTGGACTTTATATTGTTGCATGACGATCACGCCAGGAAGTCTGAAACACGCTTGACATATTGGTTACACAATAGTTTTCTTACATGACAAGCGTACAAACTCGTCGCTTCCCTAGGGCTTCCTGTCCACAGTCTCGAATTTATCATAATGGCATTTTTGCTTCTGACATTTATGCTTATTCAACTGCAATTCTTCACTCTTTCCACAGCGGAAGAAACTTGCGAGAAAAGAGATGTATGTTCGTGTATGTTTAAAAATGGATCAGTGGTCAATTTACGGCCGGTGGATGGAGGTAGCAAGCCAAGGTAGGAATTCTAGCCGGAACTGAATATATGAGCTACAATAGGTTTCATCTGTGTCCAGCAAGTGACTCGCCAGTTCCTGCAATTTTTGCCTTCGTAACATCTTGGATTTCAAACAACTTGGATAAGTGAAAGGACGGGGGATGGTATGGGGTAAACTTATAATATTTTCGAGTCAGGAAAGGTGATATTTCCTGAGGAGACTGTATGACCTTTCTGTATGTTTTGCCCAGGCCAGCAAGCATTAGGACTGTTCAGCAGAAACAGAGTTGCCGATGATCGGACCCAACTTCGGAACAAAATAAGTTTCGCCTTCTGAGTCTCTTTTCCAAATCCACGGTCATTAGCTGTTTGACAATAACAAGTCAAAGACTTTATATCCTGTTTCCTTTAGTTTGATTGGGTATCTCTCTCATGGTCGGTCGCGTTCTCATTTGTTTAATACGTGGTTCCCATCCGGCCCTACTTCGTTGATTATATTCATTATACCCTTATAACAACTTCCCCGCTGCCATTAGAACCCATAATACTTTTCCCAACCTTTATGATTATCTGCGAGCGCGTGCCACCGTGCATTTCCGTGAACTAGAGGAAAGCAAACATTTTCTGTGGAATCTTTCCGCCCGCCTGACACAGTATTAAACTATTCGATAAAGTGGACAGATGCGATGCTTTTTCTTTGAGAAAGGCAAGCTTTAAAGGTAAGGAGAATTGTCTACTTTATATCTAGATCTTGCTTCGTACTAGTGTGTTCCACTGTGAACATTATTTTGCATAGAACGAATACTCCAAATATTTCTTGGGAACCAGTTTGTTTAGCTGTTTTGACTCAGAAAGAAAATAAGAAAATAGCTTTCAATGGCCAAACAGTTAAATCAAGTGTTTAAAAAAAACGAATTAGCTATCGCCGTCACGGGGATTTAGCAGCGGTGCCCCATCTAAGTACTAACCCCATTCGGAGGAGCTTAACTTCAACTAATACTTGGACTGGCATCAACGATTGTGATCTTTGTCAGTGTTAAATTCGCATATATGTCTTGACGAACTTTATAACCGCACTTGGAAGAAAAAAAAGCAAACTAACAAAAACCTGAAAAACCCGGTGTCTTGCCGTCAATTTGGCAGAGATGCATCCTTTGTTTCGTGAGTTGTCAGTATTAACACACAACGTAACTTGATCACAGGCGATTTTACTTGTACGACCAAAAGTACTATACTCACAGAAAAACTGAACGTAACAAAAATCTCCCGAAATGTTTTTTCGCTGATGGTAACTTGTTATATTCGTGGCACAAAATTTATGATGTTTTGATCTCGCAAATTTTGTTGCTGATTGTTTTATTCTAGATCGACACGTCCTATAAAAGTTCCTTCTGCTCTCCTTAAAAACTACATATCAATATTTATTTACTTTTGCGTCAATATTTGTTTTGCATATATATAAAAGCAGGCGAGCAAAATCTGTACCTTGCTTAGTTCTTATTTTTGAACATCAAAATAGAATTTTTTGTCGTATGTTCCTGACACAAGTGGCATATTTTGACGTCCGGCCCCCATCCAGATACTAACCCTTCCGGAAAGGGGTTTAACTTCAGTGAACATTTGTCTTGGAAAGCTGTGAGAAGTTTAGGGTACACGCTTAAGTTTGGTGGTGAAAAAGAAGTTGTAAATCATCAATATGTCAGCCAAATGTTTTCTCGATTTCCTTTTATTTTCTTCAATCTTTCTGGGTTTAGTATTTTACTGAACCACATGTCTTCTCAGGGGGTATTTAGCAAAGATATCTACCATGGCACAGTAATGATTTACGATACCAAAACAATATCGTGTACTGTTAGAGGTACATATTACGCAAGGACAACGTTAACTTGAATCTCCGGGGAAAAAACAAAACGCAGCTCAGTTGACAGTTATGGAAAAAACACTGTCAAGTTACTGCACTACCACATGTACGAAATGCGTTCCTACTTTAAAAAATATCCCGTATCTCTTCATTTTCTCCTCACCCCCCCCCCCCCCCCCTCCTTCCCCAGCCAAAAATCCCTTATCCCTACAATTTTTTTTAACCTAAATATCCCGTATCCTGATCGCCTCTCGGCCTTTTGGCTAAGATTAGTTTCTCGGCCAAGGGCTACGGTCAAGTACCATTGTACTACGTAGGGTACTTTTTTCAGTGCCATAAGAGGCAGGCACAGAACAGTTTCGGCTGTTGGTCTGTTCTCTCGAGAAGCGATCACTAAGGTTTTTTGGTTTCGTTTTTGATACTTTTTTGTTCTGCTCGAGTGTAGAATCATGACGAACTTTTGTAATTTCTGAAAACTATTTACTACTTGTAGCCTTTGTTGAGTTTTGAATCGATGGTAGAGAGTTTTGGCGATTCTGGATTTCTGGATGTAAGCTTTTTTCTTAGCGAGACTTCAAGTTGTGGAACGTTTGATACCAAGTTACTCTAATTCTCTATTTTCGAATTCCCCATAATACACTTTGTTTGCCCCCCAAATTTTGCATAACTATTGTTTTCAAATGCTCTTGGGGACACTGCATATTCCCAAGAGCATTTGAAAACAATGGTTTATGCAAAATTTGAGGGGCAAACAAAGTGTATTATGGGGAATTCGAAAATAGAGAATACTGAAATCAAGATTATGGGATTGTAAATTTAGAACTTTGGACTGGACTATAGAACACGCAATTACGGAATTTTAGATTTTTGAGCATTGAGAGAAATGGAGTACAGATGTTGTCTTCTTGTCTTCGCCACGGCAGATTTAAAGAGTTTTCAAGGAACAAATGTCCTTTTGTCTTCAACACGGCAGATTTAAACAGCTTGCAAGGAACTAAACTAGGATTACGTAACTCAGACTTCGAATACAGGGCCCGGTTGTTCGAAAGCCGATTAACTTAATCCAGGATTGGCGTTAACTTTTGTTTCATGTTTTCAACGTTTTGGTGAAAGTCTTCTTTGCTTATTTTTGTTTTTCAAGATTGACTTCTGCTAAGGGAAAGTTGTACCGAATATCAGCCTTGAACAGCATTTGGGAGTGGAGAATAATAAAATTCCTTTGTTAATTTTATAACCTGAGATTCCGATTAGCGTTAATCGGCTTTTGAACAACTGGCCCAGGATGATAAGTTGTTGAACTGTGACTTGTAATAAGTTTTTCCGATGATTTAAGGCTGATTTTGTAAATATTTGGATGAAAGGAGTTAAAGAAGCAAGTAAAACTGTGGGATTTGAATAAAGTCTCCATCAAAAAATGAATAAAAAAATAAAAAATCCCGTATCCTGATAACCAGCTAGTAGGGCTTCGTTGTTTGCGTTTGCAAATTTAGTAACATTAATAATGAGTTTTTACAACAAACAACTTCAAGTTATGTTACAGATTTATCTTTCTGGTAATCTCTCGCCATTTTCCGAAGTTTACCTGTAGTTGAAGTTCACTGTAACTGTACAATTTGTTTTAACCGTTTGCGCTTTCCACGGATACGCCCTTGTAGGCGTCTTGTTTTTGGTACATTTTTTTCTCTGGCAAGCATGCTTCTTTCACTAAATTTATGATAGCATGCCGCACAAAATAATAGAAAAATGCCTTTATGTTTAAGAAAGAGATCATGTAATAATGGCCAGGTTTCCTTTGATCTCCCATGGTGCAAACTTCAATTTCCTGAAGGGGTTAAGAGTTAATTTATGTAGAGTTGGATGGATCAACTGGTGATTCTGGGGTGATCAACACAGAGAACAGATCTCAAGCTCCATCAATCTTGATCCTGTTGGTAAGATGAAATAAAAAGTAAAAAGATTATAATATTATTATCATTTGTTTCTATGTAAGTGTTTCTGCTTGAAACAGGTTCGAGAAAAGTGTATCGAACAGAACATGCCACTTTATGTAGTCTTCATAGACTTGTTCAATGTGGCACAGTTTAAAGCCAAGAGTAAGACATCGATAAAGATAGTAAGAGAAATGCTCTATGCCGGCGACAGTGGTCTAGTTGCACACAGTGTGGAAGATATGCAATCTTTAGTGGAGAAATTCGCTAGAGTAGCTAGCCAATTCAGCCTCCAAATCAACATCAAGAAGACAGAGTGTCTTTATCAACCACCAAAGTTCGAATTATCAACATCACTATCAGAAGAGGTCAGCATTGGTACAGAGCCACTAGTCAAGTGCAAGACTTTCAAGTACCTAGGGAGTACTGTTTCAGAGAATGCTAGGTTGGAGGATGAACTATCTCTCAGAATGGGAAGAGCGAGTGCTGTGTTTGGAAACGTGAGGGAGAGACTGTGGAACAATCGACATGTGTCTATCCGTGTGAAATGCAAAGTGAACAGAGCGACAGTACTGGCTACTCTATTGTACGGTGCTGAAACTTGGACTGTCTACAGAGTGCAGGTGAAGAACCTCCACACGTACATGATGAGACACCTTCGAGCCATAATGAACATCTCATGGAAAGACAAGATAACCAACATAGAAGTGTTGAAACAAGCTGGCCTACCATCAATGGAGGACATGCTAATACAGATGAACCTGAGATGGCTCGGACATGTTGAGAGGATGGACCACCAGCGTCTCCCTCGGCAGCTACTCTACTCACAGTTAGGCAACGGCAAACGCAATCAGGGTAGACCAAGGCTCAGATTTAAAGACACTGTAAAAAGAAACCTGGAGAAGCTGGACGTAGACAGGAGTTCCTGGCAGCAGAAGGCTAAGGACAGAGCTGTGTGGAGGAATCTAATCAGACATAAATGAAACAGCCATTGTTCACCCACGACAGGCTGCTGTGATGATGATGATGATGTAAGTGTAATGAAAGTGCACTTTAATCCCTTTCTACTTAGTTCACTGGAACTGCTCTTTAATAGTGATCATTGTGGAACTACTCATTACAAACAAAGCATTCCAATAAAACATTACACGGTTGAAAAATACCCAGTCAGACTGAGAGACTGGATGTCGTATTGTGAGGCATGATATTACAATACCATACAATACTTTATTGACACTTCCCTTTCGGAGCTTTTCAGTGACAATATATATTATTGGCATCACACAATTTTACTATGTGACAGTTGGTGTAACGCGTATCACATAACATGAGAGATGACGCAACCCGATCACGTGACTTAGCTGGACCGCGTGCGATGGATTTTTTTCTGTTGTGCATAGTTTCAGTGAACTGTTTTGAAATGTACAGCGTTCAACTGGTACAAACCGGGGAAAATTAAAGACAAGTTGTGGAAAACTGTTGTTTCGTCGCTGGTAACATTACTAGCTGTTTGAGTTGAGTAAATATCAACTAGTCTCTTTCCCTTCCTCTTGATGACTAAAGAGAGTCAAATCCCCCCCGCAACAGATAAGAAACAAGCGAGTGGGCATGTGAGGGAACCCGAAACTAGAACGAGAACGAAAATACATAGAAATAGATATGACTTGATTACAATACTTGAATATGCTGGGAAACAATGTTTGAAAGTACAAGTCTGTCCGCCAAAGGCAGGCATAAGTACAACATGTAAGCGTCGGATCTCCAGTTTCCTAGAATTTTAATGAGTTCAGCTGGGATTCCGCACTTAAAGGTGAATGTAGCCCTTCCGCGGCGTAAACTGTGGCCGGAGAAATCCCTGGGGATTTGAGGAGGCAAGGGATGCTAAATGTTTGATGTCATCGTTGAGAGACTTGGCCATGATGCAATCGAACTGGTTGGCATTGGTGGTAAATGTGAAGAGAGGGTATTTGACAGGAGCGGAGACTGTGCGAAGCAATGAGTGGAGCGCAAACGTGGAACACAGAGGTGATCCTGGGATTCGCGGAACTGGAACAACAAAAATAGTATCGCCAAACTGGCGAGTTTTTGTGCGCGTGACTGTCAGAAGGGCGCCAAAACGGGTGTCGAGTGAAAGTGGAACGAGGTTGGCTGTTCTGAAAAATGTGAAGAAACCATCGAGAAAGGCAGACCACAAGGCGAGATGGGCGGAGTCGCAGAGGTTGAGATGGGCGTGGAATTGTAACAAGATTGATGGAGAGAGGGGGTGGGGGGGCTTTCGGTGAGGAACGTGGACCATGGACTTCTCCAAACCTTTCTGGGTTAATTTAACATGAATGTCATCGAAAGCTTAAGTGTCAAAATGGCAAAATACATGTAAACGACGGCGAACACTAAGAAGTAAATTTGTGAGGAAGTCGGCGAAGTTCTTGTAGGACACGCTGCTTGAATATTTTCCTAGGGCTAATGCAAGTGCAGGCAAGCGCAGACGTAAGAAAGCTTGCCAATAACGGACTGTAATTCGGACTTGGATACACGTAACCTGCGATCAGGCTCTATTTTAGTTTCGCGTGCTACGTAATGTGGAGTTGGCGAAACGAAAAATAGAGCCTGACCAAATTCCTCTTCGAAATTCCTTCCGCCCACCTTTTTTGATTGATTGACATGTCCTTCATCGGCCAATCAAATTTACTTCCATTACACCAATACACGCGTGGACGGCAGATTCACGCTATTTTGTTTTGACCAAAGTTAATTATCGTGGGAGGAATATTATAAACGAATTCGAAAGTTACCGTTGGCTTTAATTTGAGAAAAACACATTTAAAGCATGGGGAATGTTTTCGACGACTATATTGCGGGAAAGGCCGGTGTAATTCTCCCTCCTTCACTGAATATCCAATCTTTTAAGCTTGACATCTTAATTTGTAATTGAGATAACCTAGCATTTTGTCGTTGGACGGTTTGGCAATAGATTTTTAAGAAAAAAAGAGAAATACATTATTCCTTTAACGTGTTTGCCCATGATGGTTTCTTTGGTGATTTTTTCGGGTAATATCTTCAGTTGCAGTGTATTTCTAGAATTGAGCGCAGTAAAATCATGATACGTTTGGCTGTTAATTTTTTGATGGAGTACGAACAGTAAGATATAAGATGGACTCGCAAAGTTTCTTTTATTGTTGTACAATTGATCTCTCTGGAAACATGCCATTTTAGTTTCTGGAGTGTGAGTTTTAAGTTAAATCAACTGGACATATTATGAAGTGTGCAAACAAACCGTGCCATGTACAGTAGATAAATAAAGCCGTTTGATACACAGATATTCAAAACATGCATTCGTGTAACTTGCGATTTTATCAGCATCTCCTCCTGTATACATGTCCCTTGTCTCATCCAGGAAACCAATATGCATCGGCTTTCGTTGCCATTTGAAAGAACCAGCTATTTAGCTTTCAAAACATCAGGGAAGTTTGTGCCAAAGCCTGACTTTCAACCCCATGGCCACAGAGCTCGACAACGGAATCGCTAATTTCACTCGTTCCAGAGATTCAAACCCGATTCTGGACAAGTTATGAGATATTTCAGATGGCATACCTCCATTTATACAAATAAAATCAAGTTGCACCGTCCACGGCATTGTAAGAACAAAAGGGAGCAAATTTCTTCGTACACTTATGGCGGATTAGTCTCGAGGACTTCGCGAGAGCTCCGCGCAATCACGATGGCATTTTCACTTCCGGCGTTTCAACAGCCAATCAGATCACGAGTTTGGTCGGCCAAAATTTGGCCGACCAAATGGAATTCTTGAGAGACTTTTGGTCAGGCCCCAATTTTAGCGAGCGACGACATAAGAGAACATATGGGCGAAGCTAAAAATGGGCCTGATCGCAGGTTAGGATACACGTGGCGAACTAAGCCAATGGCTGAGAAGTTGGGAAGTTTGGTGTAACTTGCCGTGAGGAACCTCTAGAGTCATGACGACAGTGTCGTGTGTGAGACCTTGAAAGACCATTTTGGTGGAGGGAGGACAGTCCTTTGTGGGCGAAGATTCGAGACCCAAGCTGGTGAAAGTGTCTTCAAGGTGTGAAAAGGCGAGTAGCGTGTCGTCGTAGGAAGCCTCAACGCCGCCGAAGTCGTCGATGTCGTTCACGCAACGATAGTGATATACTGTACGGAAAATGTGAGCAACAGCGTTAGTAGTACGCTGGCAAGCAAGAGTACCCGAGTGAAGATCGAACGTGAGGACGAGGTCGAAGTATAACAAAGCTTTCCAGAGGTAACCGAGAAGGATGTAATCTTTGGGGTCGACGGGATTTGTCGGTGCGCACGCTTCAAATCATTCTTGAAAAGGTAACAACCTTGGTCCTTGGCCGCGATAAGGTCGACGAAATTGGCGAAACGAGGGAGAGTGAGGTGGAAGGGCTTGTCAAGAAAAGAATCCTTAGGAATTCCATCAGGCCCTGGGGAAAGCTTAGATCCAAAATGACGCGTCCTTTACTTCCGTCTTTAGGAACAGTTTGAAGCGGAAAACTTTGCAGAGGTGTCGGAAAAGGCCCAGCAGTGGCTGCATGTTCTATCTCAGTGAAGAAAAAGGCATCGGTGGTGTCAGGAAAGCGGACCCCTGAGAAATGGTTAGATGATGACGGTTCTGGAAAGGCGGCAGCGTGGTAGTTGATTGGCCAACCGAAAGCGAGAAAATCAGCGACAATGCGATCAGAGTAGTGTTCGAGGGCCGAGTTCCACAAGCAAGATTCAACTTTGATGGAACGGGAATACGAGCGCCAAAGGCATTCGAGAGGTGGTGATTTTGAGCAGAGAATATGACGAACAACTGCAACATGCGAGTGGGTGCGAGAGAGTGAAAGTTGACCAGGTGGCAAGGTCGGAACGTGCGAGGAGAGGAGGATCGGTGAGGATTGGTCAGAGGCGGGTGGAGGTGGAGGTGAGGGGACTAGTCAATCGGACGAAGGAGATATTGGTTGGGTCGGGCACGAGGCGATGTGTGATCCGGAAGTTTGCAATATGCACAAACGTTTTTTACTCCCTGTTGATGTGACGCGTTACTGCAGGAGCCAGTACGGTTCCACTCGTGGCAATAGTTGCGCTGCTGGGTGCTACTGGTTGTGGTGAAGTGGGTGTTGTTTTTGCTTGAAGTAGGCAATTTCGCGGGAAGACGGTTTGACTCGGTGATATTAAAGCGCCAGTTTCGTTAAAATCGCCACCCCAATTGGCGAGGCTGGCTTTGTCGGGGTCCAAAACTGCGGCGTGAAAGGATAGAATGGCATTTCAGCAATACTTGGACCCTAAACGTATGGGGGATATCAAGTGTTGTTGCATTAGAGCGTGTTTAGCTGGGGTTTCTGAAGTTAAAATATCCGGATAGCCGTAAACAAACTCCGCGGTGGAAAGGTCTTTAAATTACTTCCGGGAAAGGCCAAATGGAACAGGTGGCCCAGGTTCGATTCCCAGACTCGGCGTCATATGTGGGTTGAGTTTGTTGGTTCTCTACTCTGCACCGAGAGGTTTTCAAGTATTGTTGCAATAGAGCTTGTTTAGCTTGGGTTTCTGAAGTTAAAATATCCGGATAGCAGTAAACAAACTCCCTGGTGGAAAGGTCTTTAAATTACTTCCGGGAAAGGCCAAATGGAACGGGATTTCAATGCGTGTATTGTGGTCGAGCAAGCCTTGAGACTTACCAATGTTAAAACCGGCTCGAACTGTATCCAGCCAAGGAATGGTGGAAGGCTTTGACGAGCTAGTTGGCATCAGAGACCGCGCTTTTTCTTGCGCCTCAAGTTCCAGCAGACGGATCTCTAGCTGCTGTTTCTTGATTTGTAAGTTAAGAAGCTGGACATCAGAAGAATTGCGGGGGGCAGCGTTTGAAGTTGGGGGACCACGTGGAGTAATGGCGTCGATTTGCGGCGCAGACGTGGCAGGCGGAGCGCTGTGTGGCGGCCGTTCGAAGGATGGCAGGTCATAAACAAAACCCAAGGAGAAGGATGGGCCCTTTGTCTTGCGTTTTCCAGCAACTGCGGCCATAACGAACCAAGTCTGTCTCTCAGATGTTTTTTCGGTCACAACATATTGGAACAAACGATCAATTTTTAATTTGAAACGAGTCAAGTAGAGTTGAAATTGGACTTAAGAAGCGTACATTTTTAGTTGCCCTGCTTTGCTCAAAATAAATCTAGATGGATTCGATATTGTTTACTTTGTGCTGATGCCTTTATTAAGTGTAGCATAGGAAAACTTGGGTTTTCATCGTTAGCTGTTGTGAAGCCTACTTTTATGGGGCCAGTGGTAACTACATGGATGACCTGATGTTATAATAAGGCATTTCAAACTGCCTGATAGGTTCATGCGTTACTATGGACAGGTTTCAAATTCCTAGTGGGCAAACATTTGAAATACATAATAATGTTATTTTAAGAGATATTTATGCAGAGTGACCTGCCTTCTCAACTAGCCCCTTCTATTCTTCCTTTAAATTTTGTCAAGTTGTAAATAAACTGTCGGCTGAATTTGCAGGTTTACTGGGATAATGGGTGCTGAAGGTCGAATATTTGATTGGAATCCTTGCACTCCATTTGAAACTGAACTGGCTGGAAGAAGGCAAGGGTGTAATAATACTATGGTAAGTGTTACTAGTAGCCAATTGCACTAATTGCATAAAGTCACAATTACAATAAGTGTTATAGTAATTATTGGACTGAATGGAGTAGAATTCAGGGAGTAATTGTGCAAGTGATTTTAAAATCAGCCGAGTGCGCAGCGCAGTGCTGATTTGAAATTACGAGCAAGATTACTCCCTGAATTGTACGGCACGAAGTTTAATTACTAATTAATGCATCTCTTATAATCTAGAAGAAAATTCAAGGATAAAAAGTCTTTGAATACCTTTTTGTCTGAAGGAGTTAAAATTATATTCGATCTGTTCCACCTTAACTCTGTACAGGACTGGACCAATTCTGACAATTCTCTCGATGACATTGCCACGCACCCATTTTGGCCCCCGTCAGTAGTTGCGCACCCACACATGCTGGTTATGGTTCACAAAACGACTTCATTTTACTTTGGTTGGACTGGAGCAGGCTTGCCAGGATTCATTAGGTCTAACCTTGTCTTGACGTTGCGTCATTGGAGCACATCAGCGTGGTTCAGCTCAGTCTGTGGTTGCATGTGGAGCTGATCAATGTGCAAGTAGGAACCTATCAAGCCTAGTGGTGGAGAGTACTTCCTGACTTGTCAGCCATCACCACTTTCTTGAAGCTCTCTACCAGTCTTTCAACCTGACCATTGGTCAAGGGGTCTTAGGGCACACCGGTCACGTGCAAAATGCCATTCGCCTTTGGAAAAATTGAATGAATTGAAAAAGTATGAAGTGAATTGGGGGCCGTTGTATCTGATCATGTAGTCCCAAGCAGGCAAACACGGATCGCAAGGTGCAGACAGTCTCCTCCGCAGTAGTGTTCTTGCACACGAGGATCTCAGGCCACTTGCTGTGAGCATCAATTACCACCAATTGCATCTTTCCTTCCACAGGACTTGCAAAGTCCATGTGAAGTCTTTGCCGGGGAAGAGCAATATATTCCCACCGATGGCGAGCGGGTTATTCACCGTCTCCTGGCAGTTTTGTCTGCAACCACCACTCTGCTTTCCCACACAAGACCTCCATGGTGAACCGAGATTTCACTTGAAGGGTGAGCGTACGGAATGAGATCAGGGTAGACTTCAGCTCCTTGCCAAACCACTGGCACCAGCTGTGAAACTCGAGAAAGCACTGGGTGTGGGTCTCTCCTTGTATGTACCCTCAGTGACTAGGAGTGACTAGGAAGGCCTCAATCAAGGAGGGCCTAGGATTGACTAGGAGGGCCTCAATCAAGGAGGGCCTAGGAGTGACTAGGAGGGCCTCAATCAAGGAGGGCCTAGGAGTGACTAGGAGGGCCTCAATCAAGGAAGCATGGAACATATCTACCTCATCAGGTTTGTTGGTCTGAGCCTGTGGTCGGCTAATCGTGGTCATCACAGTTGGCGTATTGCTTCATGGTTCCTCGAAACTCAATACTGTATGAGAAATCACCTAAGACGAGACACAAACGTTCAATTCTTGCTGCTGTGGTGACTGGAACTGCCTTTCCTGGGTCCATTATGTACTTAAAGGGCTGTTGGTCTGTGATCGAGTGGTGACCCTCCAAGTAGGTTTGGAACTCTTTCACCCCCCACGCTTGGGACAAGGCCTCTTTCTCAATCTGAGAGTACCTCTATGTTTCCGTCAGAGAACGGGATGCATAGGCGATGGGTGGTTCGTCACATACACTGTCTTCTGTAACAGTGTATGTAGCTCAATCAGGTAAGCATTTGGCATAGTACTGGACCATGCCTAGAAAAGCATGTATCTGTTTCACATCCTGAGGTTTTGGCATCTTGGTGATAGCCTTCACTTTCTTGGGAGACTGTTGCAGTCATTCAGCAAATATGACGTGACCCAAATACTCCACAAAGCTCCTTAAGTCGTACTTTCAAGCCTCCACAACACTGCAACCAGCCACTCAAGGTGTTCCTCCATAGTGCAGCCAGTTACATGTACCCACATATCATCCAAATAGCAGAAGACCCTTGGTATTCCTTGCAGTACCTGGTCCAAGGCCCGCTGCCAGATGGTCGGTGCTGAAGCTACACCATAGGGCAAATGTTGGTAGTGGTACAAACCACGTTGTATGTTGATGGTAAGGAATGGCTTAGACTTCTCCTCAACCTCCATTTGTAAATAAGCATGATGCAAGTCAATGACTCTAATCAACGGACCCCCACCGAGGTTGGCAACAATGTCATCTATGCGCAGGAATGTATTCATCCGGGTGAAGGTTCTATCGAGGCTGTAAGTTCGTGCTGTGAGCATCAAATGGATCTGGTAACAAGATTGTTCTCAGTGTCTAGCAACACCCAGCATTCTTCAAGATGGAGAATACGGGGAAGGAGAAGACACGCACACTGTACTAAAAACAAGCTTTTATTTCATTTCCAGTATCGATAAATTCTAGTGATAACACATCGAATAACTTTTAAACTTTGTAAAGAATAATTTGCAATCTTCTCAGTCACTTCGATCGACGGCCAAAATTCAGCCGGTGATCACCCCTTTCTCAAGCGATGATTTTCACCGGCAACCGGCGCTTAGCGACATCCCTGACAATAATGCGGAGGTCTGGGTGCCGGTGAGACTCACCAAAATGTAGATTTTACCGCATTCACAGGTAATCCTGTAGACTACGCCATCTTGTATCACTGAAGCGACCATGTCTTTCAGTCACAGTAAATGTGATCTGAGTGTTGCGTTCGAACTTGAAGACGGCGCGAATGCCCTGTTCTTGAAGGCAGCAGTGAAGACGGTCAGATACTCCTTTGACTTTTTGTCAACACTGGTGGTTTTAACAACTCTGTTGCTGTTTCTTTACTTTAAACAGCCTTTCCTGTTTTGGTAACCTTCCTCAAAGTAATCGGGATTTCAACAGAAATATTTTAATGTTACCACAACATCTTTATCTGTCGAGTGTTTGGTTTCATTATCGGTCACATGATTGTAAACCACATGATCACTGACTGCTGAAAATATATCTTGAAATATTGATTGCCGTGAGTTGGAAATTTTTAGGATCAACATGAGTTTTATTTCATTAAACTGTTAGCCTATGTCTAAGTGATTTATTTTTGTGTAGGTTTGTCAAGTGGCAGCTTATGGAGATCAAAATGCTGGATCACAAAACACAACATTTTCTGTTGAAAATGGGAATGTTGTCGTTGCATATGGACAACAGGCTGGCTTTGACAAATATTTGAGGTACTAACAGGCTATGACACACTTATGGTATTATGTTGATTACTTCTAAGAGTTCACCCTTTCAAATAATGAATTTATTTTTCTCTCAGGGCGGAGCGGGCGGAATTCAACATTGAAATCCTGCAATCTGATTGGTTTTGGGAGTGGGCGGAGTTTTCTCATCCGGCCCGCTCACGGCGGGCGGAATCCGCCTAAGTATCCTTAGCTGCATGCATGAGCTTGTGTGATGACCTTACACTTCCATTTCTTTTTTTTTGACACCCAATCTCGTTTACATACAGAAGGTACTTTTTATTAGACAAAACGTTTGGAAATACAATTCAAATTAAAATATTTCTCTTTGCCACATTCAGTTTGTAAGACGCTTAATACTGCATTCGCTATCAAGCGCGGTGCGAGTCAACAATTAAAAAAGGGATTTCAGAGAGGAAGGGAGAGAGAGAAAGGAAAAAAATTAGAACGTTATTTATCAGCTAAGGGTCGGTCCGTACAGCGAAAAACTGTGACCTCGGTTTTGAAAAAGTTGCCTTCGTACTGCGGCCTCGGGCAGCATTTTCAAGACCGGGTCCAGAAATTTAAAGACTGTAAGCTTTTGGCTGGGAAATAACATATATTTATTTTCCTGTCATGACACCTACATCTACATACTCGGAAAAAA
>NC_090876.1:17758668-17763668 GCF_036669935.1 Montipora foliosa
CAGTAGGGGTACTTCCCATTTGATCAGAAGTTTTGGTTAAAGATTTAGATAATTGTAGATAGCGAATGGAACGCCACTCTCTGGTTGGCCACTTGAAACCAATCACCTGTATCAACGAGTATTTCTGCAAAATGTAAACAGCAATTAGGCCCGAAGAGGAATGAAGCTATGAGGTGGGAATTCCGGAACTTCGAGAGGTATGCCCAAATTTCCAAAAAATAACACTTCCAGAATATTTCCTTTCTATTTCCTTTCTTACCCGGTTTTTTTTTCTAATTTTTTTATTGATTGGAAAGCAGGCTAGGGATCTTTTGCCTCAACTACTGCTGGAAAGAGTATACAAAAATTTGGTTTTATCAACGGAGTTGATAATGTAAATTGGCCACTGTACAGAGATTCTAAAAGCTGACGATTCGCTCTGACGAAGGGCTAACGCTCGAAACGTCAGCTTTTAGAATCTCTGTACGGTGGCCAATTTACATTATCAATTCCGTTGATAAAACCAAATTTTTGTATACTACTTCTCCACCGACGCAGCACCACAGTTTCTTTAGAAATTACCCCTTCATTCTACTGCTGGAAAGAGGTTCACTATCTGTCCATTTACTGTTTCAAGTGCATTTTAGCATCATGAGCAGTTTATCAAACAGGTGATTGATAAATTTGGAGTAAAATTTTGTCAAACCATTGCATTAACTATATCTATATGCTATTTACACTCCAAGGAAGTCAGAAGTAACTTTGAAGTGTGATCCGTCCCAGCCAGGAAATGGTACCATACCACAGTTTACAGAGGAAATGCTTTCTAACTCAACTTCATTATATGTAACTACGTCTTACGTTTTACCTTCTTGCAATTTTTTTTAGTATTGTGTTATGTTTAAAGAACCTTGTAATTTAAACCCACAACCTTAACGACTTTTAAACAAATTTAAAGTAAGTTAAAGGAAGTGGTGTGAATGTTAGTGCATTTCATGATTTATGGGCGATTCTGATGTTTTGAAAGTTGCATGAGCCGTATTTCTTACATACTCGACAAAATTACTCGATTGATGTGTTTCCATCGCAACTTCGATCCTTACTGCACTCTATAACCTATTTATGCATTTGTCATTGCCCACTGATATTATGTTGAGAATAATAAGTAAACTTGGTATAGGAAAGAACTCTAAATCTGTCTTGTGGGGTAGTGTATTCAATGTGAAAAAAAGTTAAATTAAAAACCCAACTTTGGGCATGTATGGCCAGAAATACGAGTAATTACATGCACACTTATTTCAGTAAGTGTCGCAAGGTGTTCCCCGTATCTTGGAATACAGACAATTTACGTCATCACTGCCAGGAAATTGAATCATAGACCAATTCGGCTAACTCAAATCTCTCGGGGTTAAGATTCCTTGTGTGCTGCATCATTGCATGGTAATGTAGCATTCACATTTAGATGACATGGAAATACTTGGAACCAAGCGTTTTATCCCCAAGTGATTTGAATTGGGTACAACACTGAGTTAGCCGAATTGGTCTATTCCAGAGTTTACAGAAGAAAAGCCTGTTGTCTCCACCTCTTTATAAGTAAATGTCAATGATTTTTTTGTTATCCTCCGTATTTTTTGAAAGTTAACTTGACTGTGGAAAAAAAACTGGGCTATTGAAAATCGTGATAAAAAAACTCGTCGTTGTCACTGATTTAAAAACTGTAAATACTGCAACCTTCATCAGCAGTAAATGGCGTCTAGATGTAGATGAGATGCTAATGGCCAGAAAGGTGTATCATTGGTATCATTGAATGAACGAACAAATGAATGATCCTTCTTTCAGTGTCGATTAGTGATTTTAGCATTTCTGCTAATTGGGGGACACTTTAAAATATTCAAATAAATGCACTAAAAGAATGTAAGTTAGGATAATCGATTAAAAGTAACAATAATAAAAGTGAGAATCACGAATTGCAGAGGTAACAGTCACGCCACAATGGGATTTTAAGGGATTAAGATCAACAATGAAACTAAACGGACAACTAGTCAAGATGGGCACTTTGACTCACAAGTGTGGGCCAAAATTCCTCAGACAATCTGCAGATCAGCAACCGTATGAAATTTCATAAAAATCATGTATTAGAACTTTAATCTACCCTGGTCCCAGAGGGTTTTCTTGAGCCGCGAGAGAGCCACGAAGCAGCAAAGACGAGTCGCGAAGCGGGAAGAAGAGAAAAACCTCTGGTTACCTTGGACTTGAATCCACTTTCATGCAGATGCCAGCTGTCAAACGCTTCAAATTGATATTTACAAAAGGCACCAATGGCAACTTAGCAATCACGCGTCCCCTTGGTATTACCAATCAAACCAACCAATCATATTGATTTGCGTCTTTGTAAAAATATTAACCAATGCGAGCCTGAGGGTCAGATCCTGAACCTGGCTTCTGCATGAAAGTGAGATTTAAGTCCGAGGTAAGCAGAGGTTTTTCTCTTTCTCGCCGATTCGCGACGCGTCTTCGCCACTTCGCAGCTGTCTTGCGGCTCAAGAAAAACGTTTGGAGCCAGGGTAAACTTTAGTCCAGTCATGTCCAAAAATGCACGCCCGATTTTGATATCCACCCTGAAGTGTCCTTTAACTCTGGAATAGACCAGTTCGGCTAACTCAGTGTTGTACCCAATTCAAATCACTTGGGGATAAAACGCTTGGTTCCAAGTATTTCCAACAATAAGGTAAGGGTAAAGATTATCGTTATTTCTTGGTGAAGGTAACTGTAGCTGTAGCTTTGTGACGTTGATTATCAGTATTCCCAGACGTGAGTGGTGTTGAAGTTGGGGTCTGGAGAGCAGGGAGCTTATCAAAATAAAGGTTTTGCACGGCAGCCATGTTGCATGGCAGGAACAATAGATTCTTTTTCGTAAGGGAACAAATGTTCTTTCTAATGCAAAACATTTTCATCGTTCCTGCCATGCAACATGGCTGCCGTGCAAAACCTCTATGTCGTGCGTCTAATCACGTGTTTTTCTTGACAAAAAATTCCATTTTCAGAAAGCAACGTTTACATCAAAGTTTGCCTGTCCTTCAAGAGAATCAGGTGAAATCATCAGCAGCACCCTCAGTGATGATAATACCAGTGTGGAGTTTTAGCATCGCAGATGAATTAGCTAATTATTAACCAGTTCGAAGTTTGATGGAATAATATTTCCAAGAGAGCGATGTCAGAATACCTGTCCACTCTTGTCTTCTTATAGCAGCATCAGTTTTCAAGAACAATGCTTACAATAAAACGTGCTTTTCGCCTGCCAATATATAATGTACACGAAAAAATGCTCAGTTCTGATTGGCTAAAAAAGAGTGCAGTTTTTATGTAACGTAGGTGCAAATTTGTAACAGGAGTACAAATTACAAATGAACATTTCCAAGTTTACAGTTGAGTGACTGTGGAGGGATAGTGTTGTAGAAGTTTGAATTTGACAAACTTTGTAATCTGTTTCAACCAATGAGTTGATTGAATCAACTTCAGAAAATTAAAGCGTGCACTATCAAAATTTCGTTTGTTTTGAATTGGTCTTCTTTTATATGTATTTTATAACTAAATAAGTTCATAATTTGTTAGTCTGAGAAATTTACTCCAAATTACACTTGAAATGATTGATTAGCTATACTAAATCAGACGTCGCAAAACGGCAGCTCATTTGAGATTAATTAAAGGCAGCTCAATAGGCTATCAAGAAATTTTGTCCAACATGAGAACGATATTTACAGCTGAAACGGATAAATCATTTGAGAAATTGAAAGCGAACCATTGTAATAGATCGAGAACTGGAGATTGACCTTTTTTTAAAAATGGTTTTTTGACACATTATCACATGTGTAGCTGTGTAGGGCTCCAGGCAGGAGCACCTCTGACAACTGGACGGTTCCTAGATCATTTTTAAACGAAGAGGTCGATATCGGCATAACCACGAGAATCAAAAGAAAAAATAATTTGCTTATGTTCACGTTATATTTTGTTGCCATACAAACTATAGAATGGCGATCCCGAAATACGTCCAAAGTGATTAAAACAACTCTTGAGTTAGAGCGGTTTTCAATTGAGTGTCGAAAGTAATTAGCTAATAGCCCACTTTCGATATATTAAAATTCAGTCCTAAACAAAAGGCATCATCTCGAGGCTCTGGGGAATAAACTCATACAAATCCTTATATTTATTCCCCAGAGCCTCGAGATGATGTCTTTTGTTTCGAACTGAATTTTAATATATCGAAATCGGTCTATTGCTTTGGTTTTGCATTACTTCACTCAGTGATTGGTTCAAAGTTCTCGCGCCATTTTTTCAACCAATCAAAAGTGAAACCAAAACCAATCGTGGCTCGCGCGTGCACATTTTCCCGCGCTTTGTGCCGGCTACATGTAATTACTTCGAGTTTTGATTGGTTTACTGGGTTGTCTCCGTGCTTTTTGATTGGCCAAAGTAATTACTTTGGTTTTGGTTTTACGACACTCATTTGAAAACCACTCTAACTGCCACTCGTCAATTATTAATGAGACGACTAATGTAGTCGGCTTGTTAATTCTTTGATTGCACTTGACGTCACAGCGGCCATGTTAGTAGCAAGAGTCTTTTTGGAATTTGACTCTATTATTACGCAAAACTGACTTGAGCTACATTTTTCTCTTGTTTTGACACCAACATGACCGTCTTATCACGTGAGTGCAATCAAAGAATTCTCAGTACGGAGTATCCAGTGGACCTTAAAAGTTTTTATGGCTAGTCTATGGAGATCCTATTTCATGCTACCAATCTCTGCAGCTTTTGCGACAGCTTAATTTCTGTGAACCATTGGAAGCGATCTCCTTCAAACAATGGGCCAAACCGCCCTGGACTAAGCGAAAAGTTAGGGTTTTTCCAAAAATATAAGAACCCTGTTTGATATTAGCTTATTTCTGTCCTGTTAGCTCCAGATATCAAGCAACTTCTCAAAGGAAAGAGACAAGTTAAGGACGGTGCCTACTAATTTAAAG
>NC_090876.1:17768668-17773668 GCF_036669935.1 Montipora foliosa
ATGGTTCATATGGGATAGAAATCTAGCACTTCATGTTACACTACACTCTATTCAGTTAACTCTGTTTAAAATATAAGTGCTACACGGCCAACGTTTGTATAAACGCAACCTTTCCTTATAACTCAAGTTAGTTTTATATACCCAAATTAGACTGCAAGTTTTAGGATTTACTATTTTCCATAATATTAGAATTTACTATTTTTTCTCTCTTAAATTAAAATCATTACTTTATTTTGTTTTAGAAGTTTCATGGTCGTGAGTTGTGCATTTGTGGGAAGGAGCGTGAGTGTGTTGTTGTCGATCTTCGTTTCGTGTGCGAGCCCACCTACACAGAAACATAAAAATACTGGAAAAATCGGCTAATCTTAACTTTACTTCTGCTTTATCTTGTATCCTTTAGTTTTGTCTATTTGAGGCGGTATGGGCTGCTTTGTGATCATCTCTTTACCTTCAATAAACTATGGCATAACCCCATATACGTTTCCCCAAGCAAACAACAATGGCACATTAAGGAATGCATACTTTTTTAGGGATAAATTAAGTTACAGTATATTTGCTAAGTTGTTGTAGAGAAAGACGATTTCGATGTGTAAAGAATATTTCGTTATTTCTTGATATTATTAAACGAATAAAAGATAATTTAAAAGTCTTTCGTCCAATGTGAAGGAATCCAGAATCCGGAATCCAGTAAATGTGAGGCTTTGGAATCCGGAATTCAGAGCGCAGAATCCAGAATCGACTGTATGGAATTCAGAATCCGTAGATTTCGATGAAATCCAGGATACCTTTCCGCTGAAAAACAACAAAAAAGCCAGGTGACGCACGCTAACACTAACCCGGTTTAACCCGGTGTGGCCAACTCATCACGCATGCGCAATAACCATTTCACCCGGTCAATTAAATGACACGGACGGCTGTTTCGGCCTTGCTGGACCTTATCAGCATGGCGTAGCTGACATAGCAGGCGGGTGTTTTAGACACCCCTTTAAGTGGCTGAAACGCATTTCCGCTTTTTCGTTGAGTCCGTTGGGGGTCCATAACAAGGAACTCGGCGCTGCTTCGCAGACGTTACTAGCCCATGATAGATTAGGTCTGCGACGCAGGCTAGCGCAGTGGCGGTAATGTCTGAAAAAGGCTTATGGTGTATGAATCTACGCTGTCTGTCTATCGTAGCAGAGAATGGACTTTGCAAGGTGCTGGAACATGTTCCTTACAGTTAAATCAAGTCGACCAAATTCCCCCACACCCGGCTGTTTTGGCAGCATCATGGCCTAAAAAATCTCTGGAATTTTGAAGAAAAAATGACAAATTCGAGAATTTAGAGCAATTTGAACTTTCACCCGACATTTTGGCAACATTTCACAGGCAAAAACGTTGATAAAACGTTTTTTGAATGCACACCGACCAAGGGAGAGCTCAGTACAGCACTCGGTGTCTAGAACAAATCAGCATCAGTCTACACTACAACTTACCAGCGGTGATTCACCAAAATAGGGATATACATGGGTACATATGGGTATACAGACTCTACACAAGTATGTATATAGCGGAATGCAATGGTTTGTACGTGGTACGCGTGGTAATACATTATAATTTAAATACACTATAATAAAGGATACATAAGGCACCTCCTGGCGTTATCGTCACGCTATAAACCCTACATAACTCCCGAAAAATGGCCTAAAATTCTTTCCGGAATTTCCCGCAAAAAGCTCTAAAATTCTCCAAAAACTCTCTCTAACATTCCCGAAAATTCTGAAAAGTTCGGTGGCAAACCGCTGCTTAGATGCAGTGTAGGGCCCCTTTTGGCGTAGGCTTGCATGTGACGTCACAAAAAAAATAAAATACAAAACTAAAGAGCCGTTTGAGTTTTTATCTCGATCAGCTACAAGAGGTTTTAAAAATATATCTGTTTGCTTGTTTTCAGCTCGGTACCTTGCTTCGTTTCGAAAATAGAGCAGTTTGAATTTCAGAGATTTTCACAGTGCGTGACATGTTCCAGACGGCTTTCGAAAAACATGCCAGTTGCATAAAAACATCGATTCCCCTCGTGTTTTTGTGGCCTAAACAACCAATATACTAGGTGATGTGTCTACACGAATTTTTGCTAGCTCATTATACAGCAGAAAGTGTTAAAGACAGCCAAACTAAATTCCAGATATTTCTACAGGTTTACATGCGATTTACATGCGCCTCCATACTAAACTCTACAAATTTGAGTAATACATTTTGCCGAATAACTCAAGTACGGAATATCGCACAGCACTGAGACTTGGACCCGTTGTTTATTTATTCCTCCTCTATAACCAGGGGTTCCAACAGTAGCCGGGTAGCGGGTAGATCTACCCACTTGTAACGGGCCGATTACCCGCTTGGAGCCTTCACACGAACGTCTAGTAAGGCCAGATAATTTCATCTCAGCGTCGAATTCTTGCCAAAAGATTTGGCAAAATAGGTTTTATTTTATAGGAGAACAAAAGGAAATGAAAAAGAAAAGACATTCTGGCATCTTCCAAGCCTTCTGGCCCATGGAAGTTCAAGCAAAGTCTGCAAAACATGTACTAAACATCGCTTCGGAAGCTACGTCAAAAAAAATGTGCAAGGCATCTCAGCTGAAATCGACAGGAACTGGGACAGAGTGTGAATACTAACGGCGGCCAAAAGGCAATCGTTGTTTGCATATTTCACGCCAGTGTCAAAACAAAAGAGGTCAAACGAGACTGACTCCTCCCAAGGTTAGTTGAGGATATTGAAAGGAAAAACTTTCTGTGATTATATCGTTCAAATGTTAATATTATGCTTCGTTTTTGCGCCAATATATTGTGTATCGTTCGTCGATGGAATTGAATAAAATGTATCATGTTCAGTTACTTGCCTTGTGTTGTGTCTTACTTCTGCCAACTGATCTCTTTTTCGGCAGAAAGTGGTTTATTAGGTAGTGAAATCAGTCAGTCACTTACCTCAGCGAAGGAAAAGCCCCTTCCATCTTCAAAGTCAGGTGAGAGTGTAGCAGATGTTGTAAAACCCGTTACATCCTACGCAAGAAGCGAGACGAGCATCGATTTCTGTGATCATGATTCTGTGTTGAAGCTGTACGGGCCTTCGGAAATAGTCCACAGTTATTACTATTACTTATTATTATTGTAATAAAAATAATTGTTTCAGCCTAACTGAAACGGAGCAGAAAAAAACATTTCGCCCTAAAACGAGACCGTTTCAAGCACCAGTGGATAAGAGATGATAACTTGGCATTTGATTCATGTACTGGCATGTGGTGGGTGATTTACAAGGAGGAATCAGATGATGAGAAAGGGGGGATGTTTTGTTTGTTGTGTAAGAAGCACAATACTGCAAACCTGAAAAACAACAGCAGAGTATATAACCTCACACCTACACAGCGCCTGAAAACAGATGCTCTAAAAGATCATTCAAAAAGTGCTCAGCATGCAGCAGCTGTTCAGGCAGAGATGCTCAGCCGAGTGTCAATTTTTCACAAAGAAGTCGAGGAACAAGTCAAGAGCAAAGATGAAGTCCTACAGAATGCATTTATGTCGGTATACTTCTCCAAATGCTTGGGCTTGAAAACATGAAGCATTTTCGTCATCGCTCCGCTGGGTCAACTATCGAGATTTTCTTGACTCAAGGCAGAGTACTGAAGCAGAGAGTGGTTGAGGCGCTAAGGAAATCAAAAGCATTTGGTCTATTAGTTGATGAGGTAACGGACATTTCTGTCATGGAACAGTTGATAGGTTTTGCTCAGTATGTCTCTGATGATGGAGAGCCTATGGTGAAATTCCTTTTCGTCGACAATGTTTTGGAGGGCTCCTCTTCCGCCAATGCTGAGACAATCACTAACTGCATTTCTAACAATCTGGACAAATGTGAACTTGACGTTCAGAAGATGATGAACCTAGTAAGCGGTGGCGCCAAAGTAATGACTGGCGAAAGAACAGGTGTGGCCGCCCGACTGAAGCAAATCAACAGCAAGCTAATTAATGTGCACTGTCTGTCACAGACTGGCCTTTGCTTGTGCTGGTGCGAGTGATGAGACAAAATACATCACACAAGTCGAAGGAGTCCTTTTGCAACTCTGGAAGTTTTTTGCTAAATCGCCTAAGCGGACTGCTCTTTTGGTGAAAGCACAAGAGTCGTGGCGCAAGATGAAGCTATCGGAAAAAGCAAGGTCTGTTGTGGCGAAAAAGGTGCGAAAAGCTTGCAGAACACGTTGGCTGTCTACAAGCAATGCTGTAGATGGAGTGTATGAAGACTTTGTTCCTATCAGGCTATCAATCTCGCAGAAGAAAAAGATGGCTTGGCGACGTATCTGCTGTCCAAAATGAAGAGCTTTAAGTTTATTGGTACGATGTATATTTTGAAGGCTGTCCTTTCAGAGCTTGCTGCATTAAGCAGAGTATTCCAGCGAGGTACCGTCAACTTTGGCCATATCCTACCAGCTATTACCTACACTACTGACAAGCTAACCCCCATCACCCAACTTCAGATTGATATTCAGGAGGATGGACGGCTCGGTACCTGTGAGTTTAAAAGCAATGACCACGAGATACAAGTTCTTCGCAACCTTCTAAAGAAGTACACGCAAACCATCAAGGAGAACATTGATTCTCGTTTCAAGAATGCGATGCCAGTGGTCTGTGCATTTGCAATCTTTAATGCAAATGCCATTCCAAACCGTGGAACCGCAGAGTTTTTAAGCTATGGGTCAAAGGGAATCGGCACATTGTCAAACCACTACTTTCCAGGTGACAAGGAAGCTCAGCGGCAAGTGAAAGCAGAGTGGGAGAAGTTAAAATACGATCTTCGTTTGTGGAAAGCGCAGATCCCTCAGGAACTTGACAACATCACCCCAACTGAGTGGAGTCTGAAGAGGCTACTTTCCACGCACACAGGGTATGGGCACTTCTACCCTAAGCTTGTGTGGATTGCAGAAATCATTCTTTCTCTTCCTATGTCAAATGCGAGGCCCGAGAGAGGGGCTAGTG
>NC_090876.1:17778668-17781168 GCF_036669935.1 Montipora foliosa
TAGAGGAAGGAGTGAAGCGATCCTTGCACTTAACAGGTCAATTTGAGCAATTGTCTCTTATGGGTTTCCTGAAAAATTCAGGTGGCTCCAACAGGGTTCGAACCCATGACCTCTGCAATACCAGTGCAATGCTCTAACCAACTGAACTATGAAGCCACACAGTAGGGAGCAGTCGGTTAAGTTAAAGTGCGATCGTAGAATAAAATAATGTTTACACATAAAACTGTTGTTAACAGTATTGATTACAATCAAAACCAGTAAACAGATGCTTTACAAGTTTCTGCGATTGTATTCAAAAATATTTAATACTTTTTCTTAACAATACTGGGAGAATTATCAAATCATGTAATTAGCCTGCTAAGATGTGTTATCGAGTCATACGATTACCGTATATTGCATCGCGTGCAACGAAAACTCAAAAACTTGTTTCTGGTCACGCACAATAATTTAAAACATATATCCCTGTTATATTTCTGCCGTGTAGTCTTCCGTGGTTTAGTGGTCATCATGATTGCCTTCGAATGAAGAGATACCGAATTTAAATCCTTTTTGGGCTGCCTTCTCTGAAGAGTGTGTCTATGAGGCAAAGAAATCTTAAGCCGCGATTACACAAGCAATTTTTTGCTTGCGCCGGTGAAAAAAGTGGAAAAATACCAGGACTTGAAGAGAGAGATCGGAAGATTGCGGAAACTCAAAATGGTAGAAGTCATACCTGTAGTGATAGGAGCCCTTGGAAGTGTCACCAAAGGATTTGATAGGTGGATTTAAAAGTTAGGGATACCATTCAATGTTGGAGTAATGCAAAAAACTGCCTTGTTGGGAACTGCAAGGATATTGTCAAATTTAGGAAAGTGTTCGAAATGTAAAGAAGAGATAATTCTGTTAGCCTTTGGTCATTTGTTATGACTCCCCTAACAGAAGAAAAGATGGCAATGACAACAGCCAAAACATAATGTTAAAAAAAATAAATCAAATAAAAATAATAATGATAATGATAATGATAATGATAATAATAATAATAATAATAACAATGATGGCTGTATTCAGCATTTCCAAGGTAGCTCATCGTCTGCTAAAATATATCTCCTAAAATACAAATAAAGTTCAAAATGTAAAAAAAGGGTAAAATAAGTATATCTATTTAACAATGTTTATTAAGAACGTTAAGCTGAGAGGTTATCTTTTCCATTAAAAGCTTAAACGTTATCTTAGAAAACTGATTAAAATCAATACAGTTCCTTGAACATCCAGGTAAAATATTTAAGCTCTTAGCAGCTTGGTCTTGATAAATGTGTGATACTAGTGGGATTTCAAGCTGCATAGCTGCACTGGACCTCAGAGTTTGATTGTGGTTAAATTGCTTCAGTTGGAAGTAACTTGGCCATTCATCATTCTAGTCACCACAGCCTTGGATCAACCCAAGGCTCTGGGAAACTCTATGTAGGAGAACATGCGCATTAGGACTCTTATAGCCAAACATTTGAACTCATCGTGCTAAAGTGAATGCACCAGTTAGAGACGCTTTTGATTGTTCTTCACAAAAACCAATAAGAAGACATCTTGTTTCAGGGTTCCCAAGAGTTCTTCCCTCCCTCAGTCAAGAGAAGAGCTCTGGGGTCGAGATTGGGCCATTCATGAGAAAAAATCGCCTTGTGAACTAACTTTAACAGCTGCCATTCGATATGTTCTTTAACGGGTAACCAAATAGCTTATACATATGTATTATATAGCTTACGGTATATAGATTTATATTATATTATATATTAATAATTTAATTTAGCTTTATATTTAGCTTTATAACATAGTTTTTGAGTGGATTTAGAGGTTGTTAATTTAAACAAATCAAGTATCTAGAGTTGGAATTGGAACAAAATCATAAGGTTCAATTTGTAGTAGCCCTGCTTTGTGCAAAATAAATCCACCATATTACCAGTATTATTTCTTTCAAGGGCAGACACATTAAATTTGATAGACCTGTCAAGACATATCATTCATGTAACCAAAGTGCTATGTAGCTTCTTTCTACAGGCATGGAAGGTTTTGGGTTTCACAAAAAGGGAAATCCAAGTAATCTGAAACAGTTGATGTCCCTAGCACTCGGACAACAAATTTGCTGTCAGAAGTCAGAATGACTTTGGCATTAGCAACAAAATTTGTTGAGATCTTCCACATCCCTTTGGCTACGCAAAGGATCATGGAAAGATTGTGCTGATGCCTCTATTAAGCGTAGCAAAGGAAAACCTTTTTTTAAAATGGTAGTGAAGCCTAGTTGGATGGGGCCGATGGAAACTACACAGATGACCATAAAGGAGGATTACATGTATTCGATCTCAATCAGACTTGTTTGAGTTTATCCAACTCAGAGGTTTTTTATTTTTTTCTCGATCATCAAAATTAGACTGTTCACAGTCCCCTATTTTCCCGATTGATGGTGGGGATCGAGCACAAACTGCCGCCATGTTTGTTTTTAAAACGAACGCGAACTGGGGAGAGCTATATA
>NC_090876.1:17788668-17793668 GCF_036669935.1 Montipora foliosa
CAGTCAAGGGAAAATAGTGGAGCTTTTAACAGGCAGTGAAAGCTAAGGACTACGGGTCCCACGAATGAATGCAAAGCTTGCATAAAGTCAAGGCAAGTGCATTACCTCGTCCATAATATCCGCATCCTCGTGCTGGGCTGCCAATGGGTGAAAATGGCTGAGAAATCAAGGAAAAACGGCTAAGAATCGTTGTAAAAAGACTGGTTAACCAAAAAAAATATCATCTTTCTTTAGCTGGAAAGAGTTTCAAAAACCGGACGAATATTAAGCGAAAACGGCAGGCCAAAAAATATTCGCCGAAAACGGGATCTTCCCGGCCCTAACGGGAGGGCTGAAATCTCTGTAGATGTGTGTCTTAACCGGGCCCTTCTATTCTGCCTTTAAATTTTGTTAAGTTGTAAATAAACTATGTTAATTTGCAGGTTTACTGGAATTAAGGGTGATTCAGGTCGCTCATTTGATTGGAACCCTTGCACTCCATTTGACACTCATGCTACTGAACCTGGTCCAAAAAAGCAGGGATATTGCACAGATACTATGGTAAGTGTTATTAATAATTAGTAGCCGATTGGAATGCGAGTAATTGCATAAAGTCACAATGATAATATTATTGTTTGAATTCAAATGGAACAGCCCATTCACAAGTGGCAATGTCTGAAATCCATGATTACTGTCCCTGATTGTGGTGGGTTACTTTGCCTTGGAGTTCACAATTTTGGTGTGATGCCCACACTATACAGGGGGTATGTTGATGACACCCTTGCCAGAATGCCCAGCACCGATGCTGCAGTTGATTTTCTTTCTATTCTTAATGGCCTCCACCCTAGTCTGTTGTTTACTATGGAGTTTCCGGTTGATAACAAGATCCCTTTCATCGGAATGGAAATAATTAAGAACGGAACTAAGATTGAAACACAATTGTATCGAAAGCCGACAAATACTGGCTTGTTGTTGCATTTCCAAAGCCACACGGATAAACGCTACGGAGATTGCTGGCCCAAAACAACGATTTCATTGTGCGTATCTTCCACAACTGAAGCTTACAATCAAGAATGCACTAAGCTACGCTCCATCTTTCACCGACTTGACTGTAACATTCTCAATGGTTAAAGGGAGAGGGCGCACGAAACTCAGTGTTGTTCTGCCTCTCGTTTTTTGTGGTACTGCACTTTAGAAGTGCACTACACACTATGTCACCGGGTTTATAAGAGTGAGTGAGTGAGTGATTGTAAGTCCGTGGTGGCAGGTAGGTCCGTAGCGCGTGCATAACTCACGAACATAAACAGGTCTGCCGGAAGCGAGCTTGAGTTTCAACAAAATGAGCCCCAAAATCGGCAAAAACGCTGGTGAATAATAAAGCAGCTGCTATTTCCAAAACGATGGAATTACCTAGTGATAAATAACCTCGTCTAGGAGAGTGAATTTTTGACTTTGACGAAACAATGGTCATCCTCAAGAATTTGGCTATTGTGATCTTTGTGTTGAATTCGCACATTTCCTGTCAGTCTTTAAAACACTTGAAAGAAAAAAAAAACAAACTAACAAAAACAAAACCCCGGTTGTCTTGCCGTCATTTTGACACAGACGTATCCTTTGTTTCGTGAGTAAACATGCGAGGTAACTGATCACGGCGCCCGCTGAATTCGATGCCACTTTCGATTTTGCGATTTACTTGTGCAGCAAAAAGTACAATAGAAAAATTGAACGTAGCAAAAACCTCCCAAAATGTTTTCGCTGATTGTAACTATTAATTTATTCTCGATCGACACTTCCTGAAAACTTCTTCTTCTCTTCCTAAAAACTGTTTATCAATATTTATTTACTTTTGCGTCGCTATTTGTTTTGCATAAAGCAGGCTAACAAAATCTGTACCTTGCTTAGTTCGCATTTTTGAGCGTTAAAATAGAATTTTCGGTCCTATGTTTCTGAAGGCTAGTCCCATATTTTGAGGTCACCCATCCAAATACTAACCCCGCCCGACAGTGATTAACTTCAGTAAACTTTTGTCTTAGAAAGCTGTACAATAACGTGTACTATTAGAGTTACAAATTACGCAAAGATAACTTGAATCTCCTGGAAGACAAAACACAGCTCAGTTGACAATTATACAGCGCTGTTTTACTGCACTACCACACGTACGCATTGCGTGCCTAGTTTTAAAATTCTCCTACACTCACAACGTGTCTCGAAAAATTACATGATTGACAGGTAACACGATGCAATCACCGGAAGTAATCATTACATTCCTCCCCACTTTGGATACTACTAGATCACCTAATCACTACTGAAACGAACTGAACGAAAACTACTGTAACAAAAAATGTCTCTCATTAGGGCTAAAGAGTTCGTAAAGGTAGTCTTTGATATAAGCTGGGGGCCGTCGGTTCCGCTGCGGATAACGGCGAGCCTCAGCACTCTCCCTGACATGACTACGTGGTAACGAGGGGGCTAGGGATCATTTAAATCAGCACTAATCTGTTACCAGGGTTCCTCTGGCAGTGGTGAGGCTCGCGCTTGGTTACTAAGGTTGTCGCTTGACACTCAAGACGTGCCTTTACTTTCTTCTCCACTTCGCTGTTGATGCCCGGAAACCATTCTTTTTCCCACAGGTGTGACTTTGTTTTCTCTATGCTTTGATGGCCTCAGGTGGCGAGGTCGATTACTGTCTGCTGTAGGGTTTCAGGGACTACTGTTTGTCTCTGTCTTAGGATCACACCAGATGAGCTGCAATTGGTCAATGCTTCCTTGACTTTTTCGAACGCCTTGTATGCATGCTAGGTGATGTCGAGTCGCTTTGATGGTTCGAACCAGTTGCTGGTGCGCACAGCGTCGGTAACTGCCTGAAGAGTTGGATCCTTGGTGATTGCTTCAGCAATATCCTCGAGGCTGAGTGCATTAGATATAGAAACTTGTGCGAGGTAGTCAACAAACTCCTCGGCTAAGCGTTCTTGTCGACTGCTGGGTAGCATAGATTTCTCGGGATGTCTGGATATGTAGTCGACCGGGTTCCCTTTGCCTTGCTCGTACACGACTGTCACTTGGTATGGCTGAAGTCGTAGAGTCCACCTCTCTATTCGTGCAGGTGGGCGTGACTTGGGATGACAGTCACCGGTTTGCCGTAAATGTACAGGTGGAAGTATTCGCACCCCCAAACGACGGCGAGAGCCTCACGTTCAGTTTGGCTGTAGCGTTTCTCTACAGGAGTGAGAGACCTGCTTGCATAAGCAACTACGTGCTTGCTGCCAGTAGCGGGGTCTGTTTGGGCAAGGATGGCTCCAAGTCCGACTGGGCTGGCATCGACGCTGATTTCGGTGTGCTTATCGGGATCAAAGTAGGCAGTCACTGGGGCTTGTGCAAGGGCTGTTTTGAATTGCTGAGGAGCGTCTTCATGCTTTTGACTCCATTCCCAAGGGCTGTCTCTCTGGGTCAGCTCGCGTAGGAGCTGTGTTATGGTCGCATGCGTGAGAGTGAATCTAGAACAGTAGTTGGCCATACCGAGAAGGCTTCGCACTTCGGTAACGTTGGTTGGCGATGGGAGGTTGGTTATCGCTTCGACCTTCTTTGGGTCAGCTGAGAGACCTTTATCCGAGAACGCATAACCACGGTGGAGGGTGAGACCTTTCTCTCTGAGGCGCTGAAAGGTTTCTCATGGTCCTCCTGTGTTTTTCTGTGCATTAGAATATCATCACTCAAGTTCAACGCTCCTTGGATTTCACTCAGGGTCTCAAAATTTAGACGTGTGTATTGTCTCAGGCCGATGTGTATGCTGAACGTCGTGATGTATCTCGACTCCGCAGCAAGTTCTAGTTTGTTATAAACTTGATTAACGATGAAATGATACATGAAATGGATCATATATGAACTGCGGATATGAAATCAAGTGAAGCTATGCTCCTCGCAATTTTTGCAATTGCGTAAAGAAGCCTGAAAATTTCATGCAGGACTTCAACGGGGTTTGAACGCGTGACCGCTCGATACCGGTGCGATGCTCTAACCAACTGAGCTATAAAGCCACCGACGTTGGGAGCTGGTCATTTGTGGGTTCCAATATTTCTGTGAGGAATGAATCAATGATGAAATGATATATGAAATGGATCATATATGAACTGCGGATATGAAATCAAGTGAAGCTATGATCCTCGCAGTTATGAACGCAATTCCTCGCAGTTTTTGCAATTGTGTTTATGGAAAGCAAAAGAGACGCCTAAATTCTGAGTATTTTCAGCGGCGATTTCTGTTTCCCTGTCCATGTCAAAGGCGGTGATAGAGGATCGAGCACACGCGTTTTTGAGGCAGCGGTCAAGCAGTCCAATGCGTGGTGTAAGCTGCCTGATTTGCTAATTACATATGAAGCGTGACAACGTTAACACGACATCCGCAAAAGGTCTTTTCGGTCACGACAGATGACCCGAAAAATATGCCTTGCCTTCAAGTGAATTTTAAAAATTTGGAGTATTCATGTACTCTCTCCACAGGCGGCCCAGACTCGGAGGGTAAAAAATTATAAGGATTTGTGTGGGAATCTCGATAACAAACTGAAAAAGAAACTAACACGCAAAAGTTCTCAATAAATAGCCAGAATTTATTGTCGTGGTGACTTTCTCGCTTCTTGTGTGGTTATTTGCCTGATTGAATGCGATTTAAGCGAAATTTTCAAATATTCAAAGTCCTTCGAGACTTGCTTACAACGAATTTGGACACGGCTGGTCAACCGTTCACTGATTTCTTCTCACCGTATCGAGGCTCAAGTGAACGGTTGACCAGCCGTGTCCAAATTCGTTTTAAGCGAGCCTCGAGGAATTTTGAATATGTGTCTCGGTTTTTATTCACCTAGTATATTCATCTTGCCTTCGGCGAATAATTGTGAAATAATTAACAATTATTGGATGAGGTTGAGCATGATAGCGATAGTTATCAAGGCCAAAGTTTGTGTTATCTGCCGAAGTCGAATGCTGAGGCCTTGATAATTATCGCTATCATGCGAAAACCGAATCCAATAA
>NC_090876.1:17798668-17806168 GCF_036669935.1 Montipora foliosa
ATTGACAGGAAGTGGTCACCCCACCAATCAGAACCCCCATCCAAAATTTGAACGGGTTATCCAAACGAACAGTTGGTGCGTGCAGGCGTATTTCTCTCCCCTTCCCCTTCCCCCACTACCATTTCATACTGTCCTCCTCTCACTGAGTGCCATTTTTTTGACTGGTCTCAGGCCTCTGATAGTCTCACTATCCAAGATGTCGGGCAATAATTCTTACCAAAGGCTAGATTTTTTAAAAATAATGACCTAATCCTCACATAGTTCAAACTGTGAACATTGCTATCTATTCTGATGATTCAAAGCTCCAGTGTTGACTGTATCGTTCTTCAAAAATGCTATGTCTTGATGTCACGGGTAGGGTGACGCTATTGGAGCTACATCCTGTCCTTTGCATGCATCATTAACTGAGAATAATATTTTTTTTACTTGTGGACTCTGAAAAAAGATCATGGTATCACTATCAATAGCAACCTCACATGGAGGGACATACCATTCCTTGTGCAGGTGGTAGCCGGTTAGGATGCTCGGAAACGGCGGAGATCTAGGTGCGGGAAAGTCTCACCAATGTAGACTTAACCGCATTCACAGGTAATCCGTTAGACTGCGCCGTATTGTATTGTCAAAGCGACCGTGTCCTTCGGTCACACTAAATGTGATCTGAGTGTTGTGTGACAGTGTTGGACTTGAAGACGGCGCGAATGCCTTGTTGCTGTAGGCAGCAGTGAAAATTGGTGCAGGCTTTTTTTTTCGTAATCTTCCGCAGAGCCTGTCTCCTCCTCAGAGGCTCCTTTACGCGAAAAGGTAACGAAAGAAATTTATAGAACTAAGAAAAATAAAAACAGGCGTGTGACGGTCGACAGGAAGAGGAAAAGGACGTTTCTGTCTCCCCCCTTCCCAGTGTCCCTCACGCTACTAAATTTTTGCTCTCGCTGTCCAGACGTCTCCCCGCTCTGCATCGTGAATTGAAGGAGGAAGAGGCCTCACAGAAATCAGTATTTCAACAAAAATATTTTGATGCTATCATTCGTTATCGGTCACATGATTCAAATCCACATGACCACTCGACTGATAAAGACGTTATATTTCTTTTAATTGAATTACTGATGGCCGTGAGGTGGAAATTTTTCGGATCAACATGGGTTTAATCCCATTCAACTATACCTAAGGGATTTATTTTTGTGTAGGTTTGTCAAGTGGCAGGTGATGGAGATCGAAATGCTGGATCTAAAGACACAACATTTTCTGTTGAAAATGGGAATGTTGTTGTTGCATATGGAGCACAGGCTGGCTTTGACCAAACTAAGAGGTACTGCCTGAATTAAGTGAACCTAACGGGCTATGACACACTTATATTAATGCGGAGTTTACGCTTTAAAATAGTGAATTCTACTTTTTAATTATCTTTGCAAGTGTTTTTTGTTTTTCGTCGCAATTCTTAAGTGCGGTCATATACTCAGTTAGATTTTGTAATTAAATATTTATTACACGACTAAAGCAGTCCGAGGGCCAAGAACTAAAATCAACCAATCACATTGCTTCATTTCTGGTCCCGCGACTCAGCATCGGACCGGGTATTGACCGTATTGTGGCTTGAAAGTCGGATGCGGTCTCTGCAGGCAGATCAATTCCACATCCGACCTCAACTCAGCGAGGTTTCTTTCAGTTCTTTCATTGCGGAAAGTGTGATCTTCGGGAACAGTTCATCCTCGCTGCTCGAACGCCGTCGAAGCTACCTGTGCTGGTGCAAATACTGGTATTTCTCATTCCAAGTCGTGACAGGGCCGGCTCAAGTGGTGAACGAAAGCGACGACGAAGTGGAATATTAATTAAGTTGGCACCAAAAGCTGGTTTGATATTTGCAGTGTCCACCACCTATGCGGTACGCGGTCGCTGTTCTACAAAGTACCTGTGAATACATTAATTCAAATAACGAACGTAATTTATTCATATTTAGTATCCTGTTTATCTCTGTTCTTCAAGCGCAAGAAACAGAACATTTAATAAATAGAACATCGTTTTTTACAAGAGAACGTATCAAGAACGTGTTTTATGACATTACAAAATACTCCTCTGTCATTGAATATGAATTGTTATACCTCCCAACTCAAATACGTTTTCCAATTGGAGGAGAACGTGTCACGTGTCATGGGTCAAAACTAGGGCGAACAAGGGCGAACAAAACTCACTAACTCCCTTTGGAAACAACGACTTCAACTTTCGACTCGCACGTCATCAGGTCGTGCACCTTTGAAACAGCGGCAAATTCCGTGTAAAAATCCGTGTATTGTTCTATTTTGAGTTGAGTGGTATAACAAAACACGTAATGACTGGCCCCACAGGAAACAGTATGGGGTTGGGTTTCCCCTCGACCCTCAATGTTCCCCGAGGCGAATGAGGGTCTCGGGGAAACAAGATTCACTGTTTCCCTTGGGGCCAGTCATTAACTGCTTATTGTTCAGTTTGCCAAAGGAGAACATCCTTAAACAAGAGAGGATGAGATAGGAAAACAATTTTTAAAATTATTTTTTAGTTTCGCAAAGCTATTTTAAGTTCTCGTTCCCTATGCCGAACATATTTAAAATTTCGTTACGACATTACAACTGGCCAATCAGGAGCCTCTCTAAAAAGCCACTTAGCTAAAATTAGATTTTAAAAAATGTCATTGGAAGAGGTCCATGTATGTGGGATCCGTTCTATTACCTCAACCTCTCTGGCTTTAAATTATTCATGTCAATCGCACCAGTCAGTCAATAGCACTCGCAACGTGTCTTGAAAATACGCGGAACAAGTCTTCACCTCTATTGTCATAGTGCAGGGGTTTCAATAACTTCTGAAATAGCCGTCCATGGTAGCCCATTGAAGGCGGCAGTTTGACAAGTTTATGATAGCATTTTTAGTGAAAATCAAGGCAAACTAGCCGGCGGTGTGAGGCAAAGCAGACGGCGGTATACCGCCGGTAACCGGCTTCTATTGAAACCTCTGAATTAGTGCCAAATGAATTTTGCGATAGATAAGGCGTAATGCTCCTTTTTTCTCCCGTGCGTTGATAGATGTACGTCTCCACTGGCCTTCGATTTTGTTTGTGTCGTAGCTGTCTTCAGTAACAAATTCAGTTCATTGATTCACTGTTTTATGTTCGTAACCACATTTCGCTTAGGTGACGTAACCTTACACAATAATTGTTGTTCCCGGGTTGATCCAAGTTTCAATGTGGCCGATCAAAGTCGCTTCCGTTCGATTAAGTGTCACCATGAAGCACTTCCTGGAGTCCACTTCTCTCCATCCAAATACCCACTGCCCTTCGATAACATGTCCTCTGTGATATTGTCTTTTACCTATATTGGACTCGTCGATGTAAAATTTAATTTTTCCTGTCTCCAAGTTTCTCTCTTTTCTCACAGAGGGTCACCTCGCACATTTCTATACAAAGTATGTCCCAATGGGTCCCCCATATGGAACAGACGGGGATGCTCGTCGGAAATTTTGAATTTAACCCCTAAAGGAGACCATCTGGGCGTGGCTCAAGCTTTTTGTGACCCCTAAAGGAGACCAATCTGGGCGTGGGTTAAGCAAATTTTGACCCCTAAAAGAGACCGCTTATACACTCACAAATACGACATGCAATGAGTTTTAATGATATAAAGACATAATCATCGAATACTTTTATCTAAAAGTAGTTTTTAAAAGAAAAATTTGACTTCTGTTTCTCTTTGCGGAACCCTCAACGAGACCTCGGCGGCTTAAAATATTGGCGCTTTGCTCGGAACACCCTAAGCGAGACCAAAATCCAAAATTTACACCCCTAAGCGAGACGACGAGCATCCCCGTCTGTTTCATATGGGAGTCCCATAGGAAGAATGTCGAAGAATGACGCAGTGGGACGGCAAATTGTTTCCAGAATATGTCCTTTCCGTTTCCGTTCCATTCAATTCCTTACCCGTTTTTTGTTTCTAAATTTTTGTCGAAAGGAAAGCTAGCGTCCTTGAATTCTTTAGAAATCCCTGCTCAAAAGGGGATTCACCAGCTGGCTATTTGCAATTCCAGTTTAGCATAGCAGTTTATCAAAAAGGTGTTAAATGTACAGGAAAATTTTGTCAAATCATTGCATTAACCATACCTTTGTTCTATTTACATAAAAGGAAATCAAGAATAACTTTGAAGTGTGATCCATCTCAGCCAGGAAATGGTACCATACCACAGTTTACAGAAGTCGAGAAAGCATTATATGTAATTACTTCTTACTTTTTTTTAGTTTTTTTTTTTTCAGTTTTTTTTTTTTTTTTTGGTAACTTTTGAGTATTGTGTTATTTTTAAAGAACTTTGCAATTTAAACCCACAACCTTAATGTCTAATGACGGGGAAGTTGCCGCAAGCTCTTTTTAATGAAATTTCCATACACTGAACGGGTTATATCAACATAAAAGCTTTGCAACAAACTTTAATTTGCTCCACTTATGTCAACCGCTTGGTTGCCCGTCCTTCGTTACATATCCCTTCAAAACTCTCTATCCATCAGCAGCATTCTGGACTCTTCTCCACTATCCACTCCAATATTTTCTGGCAGGTTTTCAATCCCTGAGATAGGACACAGCTTTTTACAGCCTCTAATTTCATAAGATCCCTTTAGGATGCAGCTCTACTGTCTTTAGGATTAGGGTCCATTGTTTGATTCCATCTCAGGAGACGTTGAAGTAGCTGCGTACTACCTTATCAATCTACTTTGTTATGCACCTAATCGTGGAGATGAAGGGAGCTGAGGGAGGCCACATTTTCCTAAATAATATGTCTTTTTGAAGAAGTCATTTATCTTTAGGAAAATTTTGTCTAAAGGATCGTTTTCAACCCGACCCCTCACAGTTCTATTTTTGTCTTGTTTTATTTTATTTTGTTTTATTTTATTTTCAAGCATGCGACGTTTACCTCGAAATTTGCCTGTCCAAAAAGAGGAAGAGCAGAGGGCGGAGGCTTAAGTACTGGCAGTATACTTCTTATCATGTAAGTGGTAAAATGGAATTTCCTTATTTCAAATGCAACTATGGATGTTTGTCTAGATAAATGACATACTAGTTCTAGTAGCGGAGTTACGGAGGTCGTAGGTCCGATTCCTGCCTAGGACACTGCTTTTTTAGATGTCCTTTTTGCTCGTTGCCAAGCAACTTGCAATCCTTATTCCCTACATTTCGATGTTTTCCACAGAGAGAGAAAATCATTACTCCGTTGGAAGGCGCGGTGGCCTCATGGTTAGAGTGCTCGACTCCGGATCGAGTGGTTGGTTCGGGTTCGGGTCCTGGCTGGGGACATTGTGTTGTGTTCTTGGGCAAGACACTTTACTCTCACGGTGCCTCTCTCCACCCAGGTGTATAAATGGGTGGGGGTAACCCTGCGATGGACTAGAAATACTCCTAGTCGCTTCATGCTAATGAAACCGGAGATAAGTGCCGGCCTGATTGGCCTTCTGGCTCGTAAACAGAGACTTTACTTTACTTTTGCCTGTTGCCAAGCACCTTGCATTCCTTATTCCCTACATTTCGATGTTTTCCACAGAGGAAAGTCGTGGCTCAGATGGCTATAGTGCGCGGCTTTCGGAGCGAGAGGTCCCCGGTTCGATCCTCGGTGACTTCAACGTCTGTTTCGGCTTTCCTCTGATCCGTGCAGCTATAGCTTTAAATCCCCTTAAAACGGAGCTCTGACAGAGGGAGGGGGGTAAAGGCCGCACCGTCGGCTTCCATTGATACCGACGTTAAATAAAGTGACTTTACCTTTACCTTTTACCTTTTTACCTAGAGAAAATCAGTACTCCGGAGAAACTAGGTACCTGTAGTAGAGTGGGTACCTTCTCCCCTTCTCTCCCCTCCCCCTCCCTCCTCCCCCATTCGCCACGCGTTTCTCCCTCTCGTGGGAAAATCTAAAAATAGCTTGATCTGTGAAAATGCCGTTGCATAGACCTAATATTGAAGTTGAAGGCTTCTGGTTATGGGCTCCTAAATAGAGTGAATAGAAATGATTTCAAGTTCGAGTGAGGCCTAACACTGCCATGAAGTTATGAACCCTAGTATTGGAATTGGGCCCACACAAGGACAGAGAAAAACTCTGACTAGGGTACATGGGATTTGAACCCACGACCTTCAGATTGATCACCGTTGCTGTACCGACTGAGCTACAAGGCCAGATTTCTCATTAGCTCCTTTTGTACGTCCACCATCACCATGGAATAATTGGGTATAAAAAACTTTATAGTAGTGTTAGACTTGAGATCATTACTATCAATATGTTACTGAAGGACAACAACTAACGATTATCTAAATTAGGCTTGGGCCGAGCCAAATTCGTCCTTTTGAATAACATCTCACATACCCACGGCCTGCTCCCGTTCTGGCCTTGTAGTTCAGTCAGTAGAGCAACGATGATCAATCTGAAGGGCGTAGGTTCGAATCCCACCCTGGTCAGAGTTTTGCTCTGTCCAAGGGTTGATCTCTGATGGAATAATTAGGTATAAAAAAACTTCATAGTCGTGTTAGGCCTCACTCGAACTTGAAATCATTACTATCAATATGCTACTGAAAGACAACAACTAACGGAGTGAATAGAGTTTTAGTTTCTATAATTGGCATCACGGCAACATACTATCGTGTACAAGGCAAATACTACCGAGTCCTTGCATGGTCTTCGTTAATATTCATCGTTGAGGCTGATGCCAACGAAACTATAAGTGGTTTTTTCACGTGACGTCATCGCCGCCATGTTGGCGGACGAAAACAAAAGACCTCTCATTAGCTTCTTTTGTTCGTCCACCAGCAATTGTACATTGCAGCATTATTATCTGTGTCTCTCCAAATTGGTTGCAAAACCATCTACTGAGCAAGTTGGCTTGAACTATTGTCCGTCCTTGTTCTTTAGATGATCAAGGCTCTTTGAATCTTTAAATTATATTTATATCGTTTCATCATTAGTGTTCTCTAACTGTGCTTTTCGGTTATCAAACGTAACGTTTGTGAATATCGTATTTTCAGATTCTTTTGTCTCTTGTTCATGTACATCATCGTTGGAATATTACTAAACCATTATGCATGGGGAGTAAAGAGCGTGCCTGAAATCCTTCCCAATCATTCCTTCTGGGCCGATTTCCCATTCCTTGTCAAGGTATGTTAGTGCAGTTTCTATCTATATCACGACTCATACACAGGAATGGCTGTGCAGCTCGAACTGAGAGTCAAAGTGTTTAATGCCATCAAAATAACGTTCAAAACTCCCGTAAGCACAAGAGAAATGAATGCCACTCAAGCAAAAGAGATTGTTCAGCCGCCTGAAACAAAGCCCTAAACCCAATGGGAAAATAGGAATGTATTCCCTGACCAGATGCAGGTACACCAAACTCTGGGTGTGAGAGGTGATCACGAGATAAACGAACCTTAATTAACAGAAAAGCCTCAAGTTAGTAAAAATGTAGTCTTGAAAGTTCGAGAGCTGAGATGAACACATTGCAACATTCCTACTTTATAT
>NC_090876.1:17821168-17848668 GCF_036669935.1 Montipora foliosa
GATAGATTCCCTCCAGTTAAAATAGAAGCAACAAAATAGACCAAACTTCCCTTTCATACCTAGCGAAAATTCTTTACCTTTCACAAAATTGTTGTGCATCCCGTACGTCTGTTCGCAAAATGTGAACTTCCAAAGCAAAGCGACATCAAAATGGCGGACTGATCTGCTAAGAACGAACTGAACGAGACACGCGACTTACCCCTCTGTCGCCGTCGACCACGGATTATCCTTAGGGGAGTAGGGCAGCGACATTTCCCATTTTGTTCTCAAAGACCAGCAGACACACCTACCCCTAGATGAAATATTTCAAGATACTTACCCACCACTATGCTTGGTCTAACAAAGAATTTGAAGAATTTTCAATCTCTTTTGCGTCAAGTAAGGCATCCCATTGTGTCCGACCCTTATTTTAAACAGGAAATCTTATGTTGCTTACTTAACGCATCATGCCCCATTCTAAGCTAATAGTTCTCCGTCCTTCGGACTTCGCACTAAAAATGATCTTCGCAGCATGGGCGCAATCTAAAAATAGATTTCAAATAATTATCGTGGGACACTAGGATTTTCCCTCTTATATCCATACTCTCTTGGGCTAGCAGAATATCTGACTCAATAGAAGGCACTTTTAATTAGTTAATGACCTTGACGTGCATTCATGAAAATTCGTTTCCAATGTAATTAACAATCAACATTGTAATTAGATAAAGTGTAATGTACATTTTTCACATTTTGTTTCTGAACGAAATAAAGATGACCTTTGTTTATTTTTACTGTTGATTTTGTTGTAATATATCAAACACGGGAAGGCGTCTTTCATCGGATATCCACCGAGAAGCGAGTTTTTAACCGGTCTCGAGGTGTTTGGATATCCGATGAAACACTCTTTCGAGTGTTTTATATTGCTTCTCAAAGGAATCAGTATTTTAAGGACGTTCGCGCCAATTGTTTCTGCGCATCCTTACTGCGCACGCAAATGCACACGCCACGTCATACACGAGCGCGCGCGCTAAGTAATAAAATGAGAACTGATAGGGCAAAAGGCCATTGCTATAGCTTTGCCTGGATTTAACGGTCTTGGACGTTCGGTGACCCCTATTTTTCTTTCCAGAAACGGATTTTATTTACAATTATCTCCACGTTGTCCAAAAATGAACAAAAAATCAATGTGGGAAGGTCAAAAAATTTCAAGATTTCTGCTCACGGGACATCAAATCCTGCCATCTTGCGGCTGCAAGGCGCGTGAAACTGTGGTCGCTAAATGCGAACTTGATCTTTAAGGGAACCTCACCAGTTAACTAAATTCACTTAATTAGTTCACTTAAACAATATTTGGCAGAGAAGATTTCACTTCAAAGATTTAATTGCAATATATTTGGGTTTACAGACACTGGCCTTATTCGATAACGAAGCCCGATTTTGTCAGATTTTGGGTGTTTTTCCGGACATGTTCTCTCCAAAACGAAGTCGGTGACCCCCCATTTTTTTTACATTTCTGACATAACTAACTCATCATCTTACAGTGGTGAAAGTTTCAGAAGAAAATCAATGTTGAAAAAATTTCGCGCGAACGTCCTTAAGAGAGATTTGTTGGCGAAATTTTGTGCTAATTAAGACCACATATCCAAACTTCCTTCACGGTAGTGATTTCTTTTGTTTTTGGCTTGTGAATTGTGAATGAGTTCGAGAAAGGCTATTCTTAAAGATTTTGGCGCAAGTTTCATCATAGGCAGCCCAAGCTCGCGTCACTGCAGACAGCCGTTGAGAATTTAAACGCGTTATAAGACTTTGTATGGTAAATAAAATACCGTCGATTATAAAGCCTAAAAAACGCTCAATTTAACGTTCATTCAACAAAATGAATAAAAATTATTCACCTCTGGTGTATTCTTGTGCCTTTTGGAGCTTATTACACCGTTTCGGGAATTCTGTGTTTTCAATGTTTTCAATGTTCTAAGACGAAGTCAAGGCTGCACACTAAGATTTCGACCGTTGTCAGCTCAGAGGTGGTTTGCGACTCGAAAATCCATCCCAGCCGCGATTTTATCACGCAAAGCTAAAGCCACATCATTTGCGAACCTCCGTGAATGTTTCGTTGTCAAAAATCCTCACGCACTTGGCTGGAAATGAGCATTTTCTGCTTCGATTCCATGATAGCTGATGAATTTAGCAGCTGGTGATAACCGTTGAGGACACGGAGCCTGGGTCCGAGGTCAAATTAGCCGCTGTGAGGATGGGGTGAGTGTTGTAAATGAAATGACTGTACCTTATCGGGTGGATTACTAGCCTAAACCTTCTGGACGGAACGTGATTTCTCAATTAATAAACTTAAAGCAACAAAGACTAAACCAACCAAAATAAGCAAGAGATTAGCAAAAACTAATTAATGTACCTAGCCAAGTCAAACCCTAAACTAATAACGTCAACGCGAGATTAACGGATTAGTACGGTATCGGAGTTCCTAGAACAATAATAATGGTACTGTAAATGGTTTGAACCCAGGAGTCATATCACTTGACTCTGAAGATGACTTCCGCTCAGGTTGTCGAAACGTCAGTCAATGTCATCTCAAACAGTCCTTCTCAGGACTACACTCACCCGGACGATCGTACTTTACTTTATAATAATGGTACTACAGGATTGTTTCCCAACAGTACAAGAACATTCGACTTAAGTTTAGAGTTACAGCCTTTATTTATTAACATACACTAAATATTAAGAGCACAGCAGTTGCACGACAAAACGTACCAGAAGCACTTGTCAACACAGTTCTTTTAGTTTCTCTAATTAATCAACCCAGATGGATTAATTCCAAATAAGAAATATATCCTAGTGTGTCCAGGTATGAATTAAATTGTTTACAAGATAAGTAAGGGCACGAAAGTTTTCGTGAGAGACGTTGGAACGCCTTTGTTAAGAAACTTAGCCTTTGTGAGTAAACTTAATTGTGTTTTCCAGTACGTGCATTTTGCCTGGCAACAGTGTGGCCCCTTTGTTGAATTGGTCACGTCCGTCTCCCAACACACTGTTTAATAACTTTAACACAAGATCAAGTCTTTCCTGAATCATCCATCACTCACTAATAGATATAAAGATAACTTCACTCCACTAGAAATGGCAAACACACTTCACTCCAAAAAGCTTTGTGCCTTGCAGCACCATTCGCTACGCACAATTAACTTTAGCTTCAGAAGCATTTGTTACACACAATTAATTTTAATGATATGACAAAAGTGCTTAAACGCGTCGTTAACTAATCAGAACAAACACAATTGAACTCGCAATGTTTTCTTCTTAAACACTAAAAACACTAACCCATTCCAAGCAATTTAATGAAATAATCGTAGCTACAATTTTTATCGTTTAACACGCGTTTAAATTCTCAACGGCTGTCTGTCACGGTGACGCGAGCTTGGGCTGCCCATGGTTTCATATCCAATTACATGTACTACGCGTTACAGTACGAAACCATGGGCTCTGATCTCTAATGATAAGGTCTAAGCACTGATTCGAAATGATTAGCTTTCATAAATTGTTCTGGTGACACCATATTTAAAGGGGCACTGTACTGCATTTCATGCTAAATTTCCTGTTTTTAGGTAAAAACTGGGTAAAAAAAATAAATGTAAGTTAGTACTTAAGCTCACACGTACAATATTCCACTCAGACAACCCATTGAGAAGATATGAAATGTAAATATAGCACAAAGAGCTGCTCGTATTTAATGTTTGGCGACTTTCTGAAGATATCGTCTCCTAACTTGAAAAAATTGACCAGTTTTTTCAAGTTTCAATCCATTTCCATCCTCCCTATCCTTGACCGCAAACAACAAAGAATAGCTTCAGCGCGCTTCAGTGGTTACTGGAAACAAAACTACAGTATTATGTTTTGGTCTTCATTGATGCAAAGACGTCTTTGAGTGTTTTGAAGTTTGACTAAAATAGCGTGACACTGCCCCTTTAAACTTAAGAAAACTTTTGTAAGTTCGTTTGATATTTTATATACACAAAACAAGTGTCTCGCCTTTTTTTGGAGTATCCGTTCAGGTCACAACCATAGTAAAATGGATCTACTATATGTATTGGTAACATGACTCTAAGAATGGCGACGAGACCTTTTGCGGGGCTAAAGTAATCACAAACCTACCTTTCAGTTACTTTTAAATCACGCGCCAGCATGTAAAGTAAAGGTGGTTATAACAAATAGGTTTTTTATCACGTTTGGTTCAGAGTCAAATGACGACAAAATGGTTCAAACCATTTCCTATCAGGTTTGCATTTTTTTTTTTTTTTTTTTTACTTTTTATGAAGGTAGCGTGAACGGGAGAAGTTATCCTCGCACTTAATTGGACAACTTAGAGAATTGTCTCTTCTATCCACTTTAAAATTTCAGATGGCTTCACCGGGATTCCAATCCATGACCTCTGTGATGCCGATGCAATGCTCTACCCATTCTCGTCACCAGAGCCTGGGGTCGACCCAAGCATCTGGGAAACTCTATGTAGGAGAACATGCGCCGTAGGGTTCTTACAGCCAAAAATTGGCTATTTGAGCCTTACGGCGCCTGCTCACCCCTCGTGCTAACATGAATGCACCAATTAGAGACGCTTTTGATTGTTCTTCATGAAAACCAATGAGAAGACACTTTGTTTCAGGGTTCCCCAGAGCTCTTCTCTCCCTCGGTCAAGAGAAGAGCTCTGAGGTCGAGACTGTGCTCTACCAACTGAATTCACTGTTTGATCAGCCTTTCAATTCTCGTTCGTTTCTACCAACTAATCCTATGAAGCCACTCATTTTATTCATCAGCGGCACCCAGCGATAATCTTCGGTGAAATATCTGTTCTGGAGAGTCAAACTGTTCCAACTTGATTTCGGTTCTACATTGCTAGACAGCTACAGATTTCTTTACTAAAACTCATCACCTCAGAGATTTGCAACTAGGAAAAAGCAGTCCCTTAAGTTTTCGGAATGGGTATTTTTGGCACTTAAAAAGGTCACCTAGCAGGATAAGTAAATGGTTCGGTTGGAAGCTTTTAGAAGGTAACGTTCAGCTAGCAATTTCTGAAATGACGATATCATTCCCTAATATTTTCGGACACTTCAATTTTCAGCTAAGATATCCAAACAGATCAAATTCTTCTAGGTGATCAAAAAATCTCTTTAGACAGTCATAATCCATTACAAGGAACCTAGAAACGTCTCTCAAAGGCTTTTAGCTTAATTAATTTGCTCGTTGGATGCCCTTGATTCATCGAGGAAACACATGAGCCCAACAACTTGACCTGCGCCCACTGAACTGAGTGGCTTTAATTCATAGCTTATTGGTAGAGCATTGCAACGGCATTTCAGAGGTCATGGGGTTGATTCCCGCTGAAGCCACCTGAACTTTTCAGGTGTCTCAGTTAGATGAGAGACTGAGTTTCTTAAATTGTCCAGACTGGTTTAGATCATATTTGGGCTGCCGCAAACAACGATCTTTTTTTGCAAATGGTTCTCCCTCTGGGGACCATTTTCCTTACTTGTTATACCTCAAGGTATAATTCTGGGTCCACTCCTTTTTATAATATATATCAACGACTTACCTATACTGTCTATCAAACAGTCTGAACCTCGAATGTATGCTGATGACACACAGTCACATAACCTTTGCTAGTAATAACATCAAAAAAAATAAAGACTGTTTTAAATGAGGATCTTGCTAGAGTTGAGAAATGGCTAACTGCTGACAAGCTTACTCTTAACGCATTTAAAACTGAGTTTATCAGAATTAACTATGAGAGGGTGATGTGAAGCGCTATTTTCTAGGAGAAAATGACAGCAAGAGAGAGGGGGGGTTGGCTATAAAATTTAATACATACAGGGGGGGATTTAGTTTTCATTTCTTTTGCAAACTGGAAAAGCAGTGGAAGAGTTAGTATATTGAGTTCAAATATAAATAATAACATTGGAATAAAACTGACAAATTTATCAACTCTAAGGTGTTCTGATCTGTGAATTGTTTTCCTATCTGTCATGCAGTAGGAAAGGAATGCCTCTGTCATAAATGTTAGTGCTACTTTATTTGCACTAGGATTTAATAAAACAGGAAACTTTAGTTAAAAGTTCAATGCAAAAGTAGCACTAGTACTATAATGTTATTCAAGGAAACTGAAAAAAGATGCCAATGTTAGCACATGAAATGATGTCGATACTCCAGTCTTTGGAACATCTTCTCGAGAAGCTGAGGTCATGTAATATTCCACAAGATGTCGGTGACATTTCGAAACATTGCCAAAGCCTTTTTGATGAGATAAAGAAGTTTCCAGATTGACCTCGGCCATATCCTAACATAATGGAACTTACCGATAAAGGACCAGGAGCGGGCGTCCATAACGCCGAGGTGAATGACCTATTTGTCTTAGTATGTCTGTTACTGGAGTCTGATCACCGTATTTGCCTGCACAGGGCACCTCAGGACTCTGCGCAGAACGAAGCAGAGAGAACTTATGCAGCCATCGGGGAAGCACTGACGTCTCGTAAGCCTATCGAGCCACCAAAAGACCCCTTTCATGGACTAACAACTGAGGAGATTGATAATATGACGTTGAAAGAAATAGACCAACATTGTGTTCGGTGGAAGGTGCGGAATACGTGGGCAAAGGCTGGAGAAATTTCCTCCCGAATCAACGACGAACCCGGCTCCGGAAAGCATGAATTTCTCATCACCGTTAGCAGCTACCCTCATGAGAAGCAGATTTTATTCTTCTTGGCTAAATATCTAATCAAAAGAAGCAAATCTTCCTTGCAGACAAAAATATCCATGTGTGGGAATGCCTTGTTTGAAAAGCCTCAGAAATTAAAATAAGACCAAGTTCGTCAGGGGCAGTACTTCCTTGAGTACCTTAAGTTTTCCAGCACTCCAACGTGCGATGGATGCCTTAATGAAGGTTGGACAAGATGTGTTCGTGCCCAACGTTCTCCAGTTCCAACCCTAGATGCTACTTCGCCTGGAAAGTATCATTTACCATTCACTACGGCAACGTCTACTGGAGACCAAATTGTTCAAAGAGGGAAAATTGCTCTCTTCTGAAGAAAGGTCTTTGCAAGGAGTATATTGCCAGTACAACGTGGACGAGACTGCATGTAAAACTTACCGGTACAGCACCTTGAGTTCCTGGATGCAAAAGCCAAAAAAAAAAAAGAGTAATTAAGAGAAAGGAACACTCTTCCGCTTATTTCTTGGACAATTGAAAAAGATGTAAAAGCGCTTACCAACAAGCAGCTGAAAATGCATCTAAAGCAAAAAGGTCTTAAGATAAGTGGAAGCAAGGCTGAGTTGATTGATCGAGTTAGTGCCAGAGATGCTGTAGAACAAGAGGAATCTCCCAATTCATGCGAAGACGACGAAAGCTCAGAATCCAGTGATTGTCATGACTTTTCGCAGAGTCATTTGAAGCGATGTTTGTACCGGAGGAAGAAATCCAACAAGTAAACTGGGTATGAGTGGGGAGGGGGGGGGGGTATTAGCCTTAATATTATCATTATTTGAGGGGGGAGGGGGGGGGAGGTTGAAATTAATTTTTGCTTAATGAGAGGGGGAGTGTGACTTAACTATGGGGCATATTTCACCCATTTCCCAGCCTGCCCCTCCAGGTTATTATTGCACGGTCCCTAAGGACCGAGTGCGGGAACATGTAGATGTAGATGTAGATCAGCCATTGCACAACCATGGCTCACAACCATATGGTTAACTTCGCGCATGAGCTTTACATGCTTGAGTGCGATTTGTGACTAAACGTAAAAAACGAAACCGAAATTAAATTTAATCTCGTGCGTTTCGCCTGGAAAGCCCGAGTAATAAGAAATGACGCAGCCCGGCGATACGGGAAACGAGCCCGATGGGAGAGGAAGGAAGAACGGACTCGAGAGAGCAGCGGCGAGCCTAGAGATGACACAGATTTTTAATTTTCCATTCCTTTTATTTCATCTCTCACATTATTATCATTAAAAGAAAAATCTCTCATTCATTTTAAGACTTTTTTCAAAATAATTCAAATATCATATGGATTACAAGCTAAATTATTTTCCCAAGTAACAACTCTCATATAAAAAACCAACTGGTATGTCTTATTATTTCTCACGGCTCTAGACAAAGAGTTGCAATCTTAAGAATCTTAAAGATGGCATTTTTAAGGAAACTTAAGTGTCTAAACATATTTATTGACATTTTTATATAAATTTACCTATTTGGTACCCCGATTTTTGGAAATTGTTTTTTAAATATTTTTTTATAGGGGACTAAGCCCAGATAATAGAAGTGATCCGTTTATCCGGATTGTGATTTCTCTTCTTTTAATACCAAATTTAGGAACTCAGACAATGTCTTCAGTGAATTCACTTTTAGTCTTTTCCTCACCAATATCTTCAACTTTGTTTATCAAAATTCACTTCTCGTTCGGTTTCAAACAGAATGGCCAATTGCAATTCATAGTATAGATCCCATCTTAGTCACTTTTGGGTAACATGATTTACCGCGAATCTTGGCATCCCCTTAGTCACTAAATCCTGACAAATTGCGACCCCCTTCCAGTAACTCTGTTGAGCACTCTGTTGAAAATGCAACCCCATTATAGTCAATCCAGTCGTGAAAATGCGACCCCATCCAGCGGCACATCCCCATTTATTTATTTATTAGGTCATTAATAGGAAGAACCCTTCCCCCACCCCCAACCCCACCCCCCAGGGGAAGAACTGTACTGTGCACTTACCAGTAGTCGAACCAGTTGAAATCAAATCTAATGAAATCAACTCATATCACATCGTTGGTTGGTTTAAACGGGAATACCCGCAGCATCACAGTTTCTTTATAAACAAACCCTTTCATTCGCCTCTATGATTGTCCGAATATGTTTTTCTTCCCTGTGTTGATGTTGTTGATCAAGTTAAAAAATGGCCAAAAACAAAAGTATTTGAATGGGCTAAATGAGTTAATTCAGTCAAATGATGCCATTCTTGCTTTTTCATTGAACTCTTATTGTTTGATGACATCATCATTATCATCATCGACTCGAAGCAAAATATTCTTTTTCTTTGGCCATCTCAGTGTTATCATGCCAGAAATAACACACAAACAGCGGTGACATACATCAGATATAAACTCATCATTTGAAATTATCTTTTACTTGATATTTCGTTTGCTTCTGCATACATCTTCAGAAGTGACGATTAATACAAATTTGGAGTTTAAATATACAGGATCACTAACTTGTTAACTATTAAGTAACAATAGAGCTGACAAGAACTAATAAAGACTCAACTTTTCGCTGCTGCATACGAAACGTCAAGTAAAAGATAATTTCAAATGATACGTTCATATCTGATATTTGTCAGCGCGATCTGTCAGCGCTGTTTCTGTTATTTTTTGGTGCTGCGATACCATGTTCCAGCGGTTTACACCATGTTCCGACTAAGTGTATGGTTACACAATGTATCGACATTCTATTTCAATTCTCGGTCAAGTGAAATCGATCGAAAATATATTCATCGCTTCACTATTAAACTGGCCATTGAATATACTGCAGAGACTACTGCAGAGACTACTGCAGAGTATATTCTTTTAAAGATCAAATATGACCAGGTCTCGCTTTTGCAGATCTTTCAAAGGTGGGTCTACAGTTATTCGTTTTTATCTCACATTCAATTTAGCGTTTACCTGTACAGCAGCCAAACAAGATTTAGCTTTCACTTGGACAGCACTCCTCTTGACTTGAACTCTTAGTGAACAAATGCCCTTCACTGAAACGAACCATGATTTTTGTTCAGTAGAAAAAGAACTTTAAAGTTTAAACCAGGTGGAAAGTGCATCCCTTTTTGCCCTTGTGTCTTCAGTACCAAATCCTGTTTGCTATGTTGATACAAGATGGAGATCCCTATCTACATGTAGATCTGATTATTTTATGATGAGCCTCTATGATCATTATTTGTGTTTCAGAGGTATTAAAAACTGCAAACTGGCAACCATCAAGGAATTGGCTGTGGATGACTCATCCTTCAAGAGGAGCATTGTTTCTTGAATCGAGAAGACTGGCTTACACTGGCTCATTCATGCAACTTCACTTGTTCATGCCAAAAACGAATGAAAGTTTGATGCCTTGCCAACCTACCCTAACTAAGTCATCAGAGGATTCTATTCCTACGATAAAACCATTTCATAGTGGCTTTTGTAGCAGAAGTTTAAGCTGCGGATATCTACCAGAAGATAAAAACTACACACAGGGGAAAAAATACACCCCTTCTGCATCCACAAAGCCTGTTTCACAGCTGAGTCATGTTGATGCAGAAGGCCATGCTCGAATGGTGGATGTTAGCACAAAGAGAGATACTGTTAGGGTTGCCATGGCAACTGCTGTGGTGTATCTCGGCCCAAAAGCATTTGAGCTGGTAAAAGAAAACAAAATTGCCAAAGGGGATGTTTTGACAGTTGCCCAGTTGGCTGGCATCATGGCTTGTAAATTAACGCCAAGCTTGATTCCATTATGCCACAATATTCAAATAACTCATTCCAAGGTTAACTTGGAATTAGATGATGAGAAGTGTTCTGTGCACATAACAGGTGTCGTAAATTCTGTTGGAAGGACAGGTGTGGAGATGGAATGCCTGACAGCTGTCAGTGTAGCTGCTTTGACTGTTTATGACATGTGCAAAGCTGTCTCACGTGACATTGTGATCTCTGATATCAAGCTTGTGCAAAAATCTGGTGGGGACAGTGGAGACTATATTCACCCTTAGCCAGCAAGCACATTTTTTTTCAGAGGTCACATGGTGACTGCCCTTCGCCGTCCTATCTCCCTTGTGCATAGTGCTGGAAAATAGAGAGCCTGCTTGTTGATGCATTGGTGCAAACTGCAGATCATACACAGGTCTTCTCCCAAAGGCTCATGATGGGTGCAAAATGGATGAATTGAATTTGCTGGCAGACACTCTATCCTACAGTACAACATACCTTCATGAACCACAATAACAACAATCAGTCGGCACATCACTTCTCAGCTTAACTAGTTGAACTAAGATCTAAGTCGGGCTCTAGCTATGCGTGCTGCGACAAGTGTCAATTAGCACTGCCCCGTGATTAAAAAAATAGCAGGTATAATGGACATGCTATTATGCATGTGAAAATTAAAGATCATGAAACTGTAATACTACAAAAAAAAAAATCATATCTCATATCTCATCATACATGTAAAAAATTAAGATTGCTTATGGAAATTGACCGACAATTTACAGACAAATTAAAGATCCTGTATTTTGCGAAACAGAGCACTTAATGGTCTTTTAACTCGAGGAGCAAGGGTGGCACAGTTGGTTGGAGCGCGGCCTTGGTGCATATGGTCCCGAGTTCGATCCCCCGATCTCATATTCTTGTTTCGACTTCTTTCCTTTCAGTGTAGCCTAAGTAGCTTTAAATACCCTTAAAACGGAGCACTGATGGAGAGAGGGGGGTAAAATGAGCGCACCATCGGCTTCCTGGGAGAGTACTCTCTACAGAGTAAAGGAACTCCTGACGTTAAATAACGTGTACCTTTACCTTTACCTTACTCTCTGTTCAAGAATCATCACTGCTTCAAGTTGTATCTCACAAAAGTGTTAACAATGCAAAAAGTAAGTTAAATATAGTCACAGTCTTCGAAGAGCTTGTTTTGCAAAATACAGATCTCAAAGTTACAAATTCAGCACTTCCAGTGTTTAATGCTTATCTTAGGTTATTGCACATAAAATTCTGACTGTTTTGATACCTGACATTTTCAATTCTACAAGTTGAAAAAAATTCCCTTCGTTTTTCAAAATACACTAAGCCCAAAAAAATAAAACTGATGTTACAAATAGAAAAAAGCAGCTGATATCAGATAATGTACTATACTCATTTTGTAAAGATAATCACAAGATTCCGAGTGCAGTTTGGAATAAATAAGCACAAGTAAATTTTTTCAAAGACAAACAAAATTGTACAAGCCTGTAGGACTTGTAGTCTTTGAAAAAAATTTACAAGTGCTTTAATATATAGGTATTCCAAATTGCACCAGAAAAATCATGCAATTACTTAATATTATTTTATGATACACATGTGCAAAACGTTCACCTTTATCGCACTGATTGAAACTATCTGCACTAATTTTACTTTTCTGGAATCTTTTTGGGATTACAGTAATTGATGTGCTCTCAGACACTCAATACTGAAATTTAATCATGATAAAGTTCACATAACATAACTACAACAATTTAAATTGTGTAGTCTCACTTTGGCCCAGGTCACATTACAGACCAATTTTTAATTTGGCTGGCTTTAAAATGGCTAGAAAAATGAAAATTACAAGAACTAAAATTGATAAATGAAATTTATGGCCACATTTCAATTAAGTTAAAATGCAAGAGTCAATCACACACTCAGGCAAAATTTTAGCACCAGAAAATTTTCTTCAGTCACTTTTAAGAAACCGTTGACAGCTTTGGCGGTGCGCTCCTTTGTTTTTTCGAAATTTGGAAAATTTGGTTAGCTCCACCCAAGTGCACCGGCGCCTTTTATATTTTTTCCTATTTAGAAAAAAGGCACGTACACAGATTTTAGTCCCTGGAGTAAACAAGTTTCTGCAAAATCATCTCTAATGCGACCCAGACCTTTGATGAGAGCCACTTTTGAAATCCAACAATGTGTATGGCATCTGTTATAGTTTCAGAGTGTTTGTGTTGATCACAAAACATTTTGTCTTTAACAGTACCTAAAAGGTTCATAAGGGTTCTTTAATTTGTTGTCCTGTTGAATAATTAGGTAATTTATGAACATGGAAGAAATCGTACATGTACTTGTGAGACAGGGTTATAGTCCTTATCTGAGAAGACAAGAAAGTCTAACCATTTGCAGATGAAATCACAAAACTACGCAGCACTTTCTCCTTAGTTATTTTAAAATCCTGAGGTTTCATGTGGCCAGGGTTCGAACCCGCAACCTTCCGTGTGGCAGCCCATTTCTCAACCAACTGAGCCACCAGTATTCTTGACTGTGCGAGTTACATTATGCAGGGTCTCAAGTTCCTATTTTTTCCCTATTTAGCATGTAAGAAGCAAAAGTTAATCTGTATTTTGAGTTATCAGGTTTTAAGCCCAAAACAGATGTTGGTTCATGCTGTAAAGACTTTTATGCTAGTTAATAAGAATATTTCAGGTATAGCCTCAATCTTAGTAAACATGGTAACACATTAAATCATTTTTTTGGAAGAAAAATGTACTAAGAAGTTTGCTCTGAGAGAGAAAGAGACAACTTCTTTTTCTTTACATTAAAATACAGATTAATTTGTGAGCGTTTTATTGTTAACAATAACTTGTGCTGAGTTCTTGTAAAACTCAATTTTATATATTGTTGGGGAGCTCAATTAGGGTTTGGGGAGCTTTTGCATTTAAAGAAATAATTATTGTACTTTCTTTAACAATGGTGTTATGAAGGTGAATGTTTTGTCATGGAAGGATTACTGACAGTTGCATCTTCAATTTCAGTTTGAAATTAAATGTGGAATGCAATATTTGTCCAACCGTTTTGCAAAACATTTGTTAATTAAACTAAAGTTGCAAGGATGGAATGGGTGCTGGCAAAGATCGCAGGGTCATTCTTGTCTTTTTCCTATTTTTTTTTGTTTAAAGTTCCTATTTTCCTCTAATCTTAAGCCGATCTGCTGCTTGAAGCTTGCATTACGTTGACTTTACTCAATTTTGTAACAAGTTTCTGACTGTTTTTTATTGGACTTCAACTTGGTCTCTCCTACATGTATTATTAAAGTAAAGGAAGTAAAAGCAAATTATGTAAAACACAGCAGCTTAGAAAGAAATGCATCTGTTTGTTTTTAGGCCTGTATAAAGGCCTAACTGCAGCACAACACTAAATAAATTTAATTTAGCAAAATTTAGTTGGGCATTTAAAATATTTTATTTACTGTAGATGTTAACTACGTACAGTTGCTGTTTCATACATGTAAGACTTGCTGACCTTCTCGACATTGTTCCACCCCAACTTTTCCCTTATCACATTTTTTCATCCTTTCTGTGAAATTCGTGTTTCCAAAGTGAAGAATGTACATGAATACCCTCTTTTCAGACACTCAGTGCTCTAAAGTACATGATTATAAAATGATATTAAGATTAATGATTCAAATATTTTGGACAATGAGCTTCTTAAGTGGTCTGCCAATGTAAAAATAGCATCAACAATGTGATGCTTTCACATGGTGAATGACTGCAGAGGCCCAAAGATCCAAATATATATATATCAAATCACTCCATTTTCATCATATTTCTTTAAGTGCACTGAGTGTGTGAAAAGACGAAATGTCTAATATTAATTTTGTCATGTTCTCCTTACCAGTTCACTACTCATTCAAAGTTATAAACCATAAAGACAAAGACTTGATGGGTAATATTATTTTGTAATTAGTTTGTAGCTTGACATCTTTATGTTTGGTCCAGCAATGTCTGATGAGAAGCTGAGAAGAGCATCTGTTTCAAGAAAATTAATACTCAATCTTTCTTCACGACACAATTCAGTGCAATACATGTATATAACTGTATCATTATAATAGTAAATGGTTACATTGTCAATAACCCTTTTAAAGTATTTAAGAGTGCTGTAATTACTGATTTGATCTGAAAAGAATATTCTCTGGTTGCATGTGTAATAAGCTCACACTGAGGGAAACACTGTCCCCTAACAGCTGATGTTACAAAAGACAAACATGTCTAACGCCCCCTGAGCCAGGATAGAACTTGACTCTACCCAATGTGAATTTACAAGTTACTATTTGCACATGTGACCTGATTATATTGTTCCCTTAATCCTTTGACCCTAAAGCAGCCCCACTTGACAAGTAAAATTGTCTGGCATTAGACAGTGAGAGTAAAATCCAATAAGTACTGAGGAAAATGGGTGAATTACAAAACCACCAACTTAATGTTGCTTGTCCAGAAAACAGAGATTTTTCCAATACAGTTGCATTGAGGAAGATTCAAGAAACCTAATATACTAGTCACAAAGTGCCTCCCAACCACCACACTCCAAACTCGCCCAATAAGTACATGTATAATACATACAGTTTGAACCTTAAAAGAGACACTTTGTAACTTCTCAAGAAATTATAACTGTGAATCTCGCCGTGCAGTTACTGATCGGACATAAAAGCAAACAAACGGAGTCTACCAGAAGGTATAGCCACCACCAGAACCACCACTGAACCACCCAGCTCTCCTCTGCTGAACATTTACAGATTGTCCCTGTGACGCTCCTAGTTGTGCAAAATTAGGAGCATATCCTGGAGGAGGAGGCTACGAATCAAACAACAAAAGAAGAATTATTTCGTTTCACTGCTTGTACAAAGATATTGGAAAATTACTAGAAAAGGAATGGAGGATCCAATTTATGTGATAATGCAGTTAAAGCACACAATAAGCACCACAGAAATAGGAATACCAACATGTAGAAGACAACTTAGTGGAAGTTTAAATGGTAGTGTTGAGTTTAACCATGGACTGGCAGGAACTATCATGTGTTAGTAGTGTACACGATATTGATACATGGTCATGCCGCTGCACAGTCACGTGTACCAGTATCTAATGCAGACTCGTGAAATACTACTACACTTACTGGAATATTAACTGTTGCCCCGGAATTAAACCTTGCTCCAGAGTCAAACGAGCCATGGACTACATTTGGTGGGACTACCTGTCCAGGATACTGTCCCACTGGATATGGTTGTTGTGTGGGGTACTGTCCCACAGGTGCCATGCCAGGGTATTGTTGTATTGGAACCTGTTGAGGCTGTGTAAAAATGAAACAAAAATGGCTTACCGTGCACTGGGAACAAACTGAGCACTTCCCAATAGCAAATAAAAGGTAATTTCCATGGCTAATATTTCTTTTTTTTCCCGGTATAATTTTTCTTGGCCAATTCAAGACACCAGTAATACCAGTATTATATTAGCAAAACAAACAAGAACAGCTTGAACATGTTTTGCTGCCATTTTGAGGCAGGCAACATGTATGGTGATCGCTTGGCGTTAGGATTAGTGTACATGTACTTGATGGTCTGATTTTCATGTGACTGGCAAAGGAATTTTAAAGAACTTTTGCCTCCGGATAACTGTACTTGATTTAAATGCTTGGACATCTGAATAACGTTCCATCCACTGAGAAGAGGTCAGAAGGGAATGGTATCTGGTTAACTATTTGTAGAAATACTGACAGTAGTCCTAAAATGCTCAATTAAAAGCTGCTACGTTATCATCTGAAATGAAAGTTTAACTTAGAAATATCACCACAGTTGGAAAAGGAGAAACCTGTTCAAGCCTGTATCTCACTGTTTTAGTACATGGATATATTATACTAAAAAACTATTCACCCCAGTGTCAGGCTTAGTAACCTCTTACTAACTGAGCACGAAGGCCGTACTGGGGAATGTTGGCCAGTCTGAGGTCCATACAAAAACGACCAAGAGCCAATATTCCCCAGCAGGGTCCTGAGCAAGTGAGATTAGTATGTTGTGTATTACAGGTATACGGCATTGTTTCTTTGAGCGATCAGACACTTCTCTGTTTGGTGAATGTTTGTCATCTTTCTCTTCCATCAGCGAACTTGATTGGTAGCCTTTTACATGACTGTAAAACTATAAATTCCGCTCACTATAATATTGTGCATACTGTTGTGACGAATACTGAAATCTTTGCACGAATTGAAACTGTTGGATAGTGACTCATTCACTGGATAATTTTAACCTTAGTAGCTGGTGGCATATTTTATTACAGCAGGATTATTTAAACACGAGGGAGTAAATTGCTGGTTGCTTCCATGTGTCGCGGCCGGCCGCGAATAAAAAAATAAGAAGAAGAAATAATAAAATATTTTAAATTATTTTATTAGCATCATTCCCCATGCCAGTCGCAGCCAACACCATCGTACCTGCGAGTGTTTCACCCACTCACTCCTTGGGCTCTCCGTTGACGAGTAAAATTGTCTGGTGTCAGACAGGATAAAATATTATGTTAAGTCTCACTCCGAGGGGTCAACGGCTTAATGGAGGGAGCATCGTTTTTGACTGGTTAAACTAACCCCTCCTCAGGTACCCCAAAATGCCCCCATTTGGCGAGTAAAATCGTTTGGCATATCCCTCAATTAATTGTTTTGAGCTGTTTGTTTGAACGTCTGTACTATTCGGTCAATCGGTTGGAATGTTCGTCCGAGTGCTTGTTTAGTTTGTTCAAATGTCTTTGCAATCCGTTCGCAAACGAGACTGTTCTAAAGCATAGGAAACCGTATTCTTTCTATTCACAATACGTGCGTTTTTGCCCATGGAACAGAAAATCCATTAAGTATCCATTTTCGCTTCTATAGTCACAAATCTTGTAAGTCTCACTCCCAGGGGTCAATGGGTCAAATATTCCTGCAACAAAATATATTCCACCAGCTATGCAGGCTATTATTATTATTATTATTATTATTATTATTATTATTATTATTATTATTATTATTATTATTATTATTATTATTATTATTATTATTATTATTATAACCTACTGAGAAAAAAGCTTTGTACATTTCACGGTTTGATTGTAACTTTGAAAATAATGTTTACGTTGAACACTGTTGTAGATTGACAGCATAGCTCATAACTGCATCGCACAGTCACATTGAGAGCATCATTGAATGATGCGGCCAACCAACTACCAAAGTGAGCAAATGTGACTGTTGTAGATTATATCAAAATACTTGGATATATTATATCCAAGTATTTTTCTTTGCTTACATGGGTTACCCATGTTCAAAATGCAGCTTCCTATGATTTAATCTAATTGACTCCAACCTGATCCAAGGCATACCTGCATACCATATGCACTACTGGGTGGATTATTGGGTCTTTCACTGTATGGAGGAGGTGGGGCACCAAATTGTCCTGCACCATATGAAAATAATTGACCTGCTTGCTGTGGAGGAGGAGCATATCCACCGCCATACTGCATTGGCTGGGGCTGTGCAGGGTATGCTGGCTGCTGAGTTGGGTATGCTGCAGCCTGCTTCGGGTAGGAACCTACATAATTATACGGAATATATTGAAAAAGGTCAAAGTTAAGTACTATATATTAAATAATGAAGCACTTTTCAGCTGCTGAAAACCAACCCATCACAGTAGAGCATTCAAGATGCATGCAACAAGCTTTTTGCATGCCACAAGCTTACGGCAGGCTTACAACTCGTTTTATGATTGCTGTGTACGTCAAAGAAAATGTAGCATTTCAAATCATGTTTTAAAATGCTGTGACAATCGTAAGTCATGTCGTAAGCCTGTCGTAAGCTTGTCGCATGCGCCAAAATCGCAACGTGTAAATCAGCCCTTATGAGTGATGCAATTAACCAGTCCACCTAATGACCCAAAGAGGACTGACTGACCACATCCTCAGACAACTAAAAATACAGCGTTATTAATCAGACAAATAGTACAGAATTATTCCCAGTGACAGTGATACCACTGTAAGTCAAGTTTTTTTTAGACAGAAGCCTTTAACCCTTTGAGGCCTGTGGGGCCTCCCATTGACAAGTAAAGTCATTTGGTGTTAAACAGAGTAAAATCTTCAACTGGCCACTGGGAGTTAAAGGGTTAAAAGTTTATAAACCCAGTCTTTACTAGAATTTGTCGTTAGTCCACAAATTCGAGCAAAATAGGACAAAGACCAGCCAACGAATGTAAATTGTAAGCAAAGTGTTGCATGTTATTCACAAACATTTTACGAAATTTAAGTTAAAATTGAGATGGCATTAGTCCGCATTTTATTAAATTAGACTGCGTGCAGACGTTTGTCAACGCTGATAGTATACCGTCCTAATTCAGCGATCAATTCATACACCGTCTGCGTGCAGGCTACCTTTTAATTCACAACAAAACCGTTTATTTTGTTTGAGAAAGTAAAAGTCCTTTTGGTACAGTTATTTAATGACTGTTTCGTATTAAACTTGCGACACCAAGCTAACGAAATATTCAAAATATATATTGCCATTGATGCATTCTTGTTTCACTAGCCTTAACTTGATTTCAATACTGGACAATTGCCACTGTATCGATACTCCGTATAGCTGCCAGGTTTCCGAGCCTTACATTCCCAAGTCGGGTGGCAAATAATACGTGAACTTCCAATGAAGCACTGAAAAATTGAAGTTCCGCTTTTTTTTCAAAATGGAAGTAAAAACACTTGGATATTCGTACAACAACACCTAATGAAATTTGCGACTAATTGTATTAACAAACGTTAGAACGTATACCCCTTAAGGCATCTAACCAAAAACCTTACCAGGTGGAGCCTTAGACATTCTCTCAGTTTGGAATTTTCAGCTTAAAATCGAAAGCAAATACTGCATACGGCAAAACAGTCGATATTAGAATCGCGAGGACCTGGAAATAGATTCAAGCAATCCCAGGGGACCTCTTGCTGTCTACATTTTTTTCTTTAGTCACGTGAGCTTGTGCTGCTCACGGAAGTAGACCAAAGAGCACGTCTGTAGCTGTAGCCCTGCATATTATGCATACAGCATTTTAATCCCGCAATACAATTTAACCTTTCACCGTCGTATATCTATATGTAGGTTTTTAGCCCAATGAAGCTTTATATCACCTCGTGTCCAGATTTTCTCTTGTCTGCCTCCTTTGACTAGGCCTGGCCAGATTCCGCTCGGCAACTTCTGAGCAGCTGTCACGATTTTGAGCAACTTTTTGGAAAGTGAGCCACTTTACAGCATCTTTCTAAACGTTTGCACATTTTTGACATATTTCTACTATTTTAAAATCATATTCATAAGTAACTGATATTTTAAAGGAGCACTGTCATTAGTGCGTTAGCCCATACATACATACAACATTTCTGACAAGCCTCACGGAGATGATGCGAAATTAAATATCGTCGTCGTCGTCGTCCTCTGTCCATCTCGAAAGATGATGGCTGCACGCTGTTGAGTCACGTCTGGGTGCTGCACTTCCTCTTATGGCTGTACAGCCCTATTCTGGAATGACAGTCTCTGGAGCAGGTGGGGCAAATGAAGGGTGATGCTGTTGTGTCCTGCGTGGATCTCGCCTTGCGCTCAGCCCTCTTCTGCTGCAGTGTGGTGGTGCGTTCTTCCTCGGCTCTCTCCACCCCGCTGCGAACAGCCGATCTCCACGCCCCACGGTTCTCAGCAGGACTCTCCCATGTTTCCAAGTCGATACCCGCGCCTTTCGAGTCACGTTTGCACTAGTCCTTGTACCTCAGGGAGGGGCGCCCACGGGACCTGGCTCCATCCGCAAGCTCACCATACAGTAGGTCTTTCGGGATGCGGCTGTCGTCCATGCGGCGTACATGTCCGAGCCACCTCAGTCAACGCTGGGCCAGGAGGGCGAAAATGGACGGCAGTCCTGCCCGCCTTAGCACCTCGGTGTTGGGAACCTAGTCTTGCCAGCGGATGCCCAGGATGCGCCGAAGGCAGCGGAGGTGAAAGCTGTTGAGCCTCTTCTCTTGTGTAGCGTAGGTTGTCCAGGCCTCACTTGAGTAGAGCAGGGTGCCGAGGACGCAAGCTCTGTACACCTGCATCTTGGTGCTGTTGGTCAGGTTGTAACACAGGTCCTCGCGGCGCGCGTCTACCCGGAATCACAGTGCGGGTTCAGAGCTGGCAGGTCCACCATCGACATGATTTTCTCTGTTCGACAGCTACAAGAGAAATGCCGTGAACAGAACAAACCCCTCTACCTCGCCTTCATTGATCTCACGAAGGCCTTTGACCTCGTCAGCAGGAGCGGACTGTTTCACATCCTGAAGAAGGTCGGCTGCCCTCCAAGACTGCTCGCCATCGTAGAGTCCTTTCACACAGACATGCTGAGCACAGTGTGATACGAAATATAATATCTATAATATGGCACAAAGAGCTATTCGTATTCAACAGTTTTGGCGACTTTCAGAGGACGGCTCCAAACTTAAAAAAATTGGTCAATGTTTTCAAGTTTCAATCTATTTCCATCCCCTTCATCCTTGGCTCAGGGGCACCCAACGAGAATATAGTTCAAAACCACTTAAACATAGCATTGTTAAACTTATTTTAATATTTAAACGGTAGATATAACACATAAGCCATATTTTTATCCCCTAAAAATTTTCATCTGTTCGGATTTCCTAGCTAAACTCTAGTGATCCGAATATTATAGGGATCAAAACTTACCTTTCCGAAAATTTTAGCCAGAAAAAAGGCTCCAGAAAATTCTAGGTGACATTTTTAGGGTAAAAATCCGTTAAAAATGAGCAATTATACCATTTTTCAGATGTTCGAAAATCCTAGGAGAGGCAGGCAAGCAAGAAATTTTACCGGCAAATGTTCCGAAAATTCTAGATCTCAAATCCTCTTCCGAACAGATATTTTCCAAAAATTGACCTTGAGTGCCCCTGTTGGCTGCAAACAACAAAGAATAGTTTTTTCTCAGTGCAGTTCAATGGCCATAGGCAACAAAACTCCAGCATTATTTTTTGGTCTTCATTGATGCAAAGACGTCTTTAAGTGTTTTGAATTTCGACTAAAGTAGCGTGACACTTCCCCTTCAACACGCTTTCTTTGGAAACTTCACAAAAATTTCACTTAGAAAATATCTTTCATTTTGATCGCTTCGGTATAATATGCTGATAGATTACGAATATGGATGTATGGAGTCTGACTCCATTCCTGTGTTAAGGTACTCCAACTCCAACATGGCGGACGGCAAGGCGCTTTCTTCTGACAATGAAGAACTCGATGGAGAACAACATTACATAAAAGAGATCCAATCCAGGCTGCAACTGAAAAAGGTGCAGAGCTTTCGGAGCCTGAAAGGGCTTCCATCTCCCATCTCCCGAAAGTGTAAGGAAGCCGAGAACACTGGCAGGTCAGATGCAAGAGTCTATGAGCCACCGGATTCGTTGCTCTTTGATATCAGCAAGCAACTCAGTTAAAAATTTTAAAGCAACTTTTGGGGATATTTTTGAGCAAATTTAAACCATCTTTTAAACGGAATCTGGCTAGGCCCTCCCAAAATTGACAAAGACGGCAGAGAGGAGAGACCCTGGGAACGAGGCTGCCAAGGAACCCATAACTAGGCGCCTTCCACTTGCACCACATCCTTAAGTAACCCTTTGTGCACGCCTGTGTTTAGCACTACCCCTTTAGCAAGAGAATCACATTTTCATCAATTTACGTCAACCTGCAAAATTCCCATACATTGTTTTTACTCTTTTTGTCTTTAATTGACATAATTTTATTCTGATTGAGCCTTCCAAACAGCTTGGGTTCTAAAAATTGAAAGATACACGCAAAGGATGACTTATGGGGCTTGTATGGGAGAGGTATATATAAGCTCCTAGTCACAGGCTCTTGGTTGGTCTGAATACATGTGTTCAGATGAAGATTGATCTGTTAAATGTATTGCATTTTTTATGTTTCATTCACCTTGTCTCCGTACAATGTGTACGTTGCGGGATACAGCTGCAATAGGGTGTTTTAATTAAAGAGGTTCGAAAAGCATTTTCAGCTGAGCGAGCATGCGAGAGCCACTCATGGAAAGCTGCTTTTAAAATTTGAAAACGAAGCCTCAACTGTTGCTATGGCAAGGGCACATGAAACTGAATTACGAAAATTATGCAGCTAAGATGGTTGTTGTAAGCCACAGTCTACGTTAAACTTTACTATTATATTATTCAACAAAAGAAGACTTGTCACATTCCCCAAGTTCCTTGGTCTAGTCAGGTGGCAGCCATTAGTTTAAGTCTATTATACATTCACCTTTCGTTCATTTTCCATTGATCCTCACCCGCAAAATAGCCTAGCTAATGGAGGCAGGTAGGAAAAATAAAAGATTTACAATAATAGGGGTTGAGACAACAATAAAGAGAACAGATACATGAAACATCGACATATTAGGTTAAAATGACAGGGAGTTCATAAATTAAAAAGTACGTGGAATAAAAACAAACGTATAACTGAAATTAAGCTGAAAATGTTACATTTAATATTTACTAAATATTTCAACTAAAGTGTGCATGGCAACATAAGTATTCTCTTGTGTCAGAATATCCAGTAGCCGATTCTGTAGGATGTCCTTAAATTTATATTTAGGCAGAGCACGATTAATGTGGGGAATAATATTCCACGAGACAAACTAAGAATATAGCCAGGATCCGAGCTAGGATTCGAGACCTAACCGAGACCTACCCTAACCCTAACTAGAACTAACTAGACTAGAACCTACCTAAATAGACCTAACCTAACCGATTCGAGACCTAACCTAACGGAGAGATTCGAGAATAAATAGCGGAGAAAGCTCATCTTAGCTCGAATCCTGGCTGGAATCCTGGCTCGGATCCTAGCTCCAATCCTGGCTCGGATCCTAGTTTGAATCCTGGCTCGAAGTTTAGGTATCCTCACATTCCATACCTTTGCACCAATTTGAAAAGGAGTTGTTCAAATGGTCCATTCTCGAATAGGCAGGCACTGCACTGAAGGAATAGCTGTGATGGAAACTTGAAGACCCTTTAAGTTGTGGCTTGAAAAATTATACACTATGTTCCCAACAAAAATATTTTACCACTGGTTACCTTTGATTCTGCCATTAAATGAGTGTGGCACCATTAACCAATAACAAAAAAAATCATTGAGTGAAAAGAAGGACAGTTGACAACCTGCATTTGAAATCCAGGATGTCAACAGGACTTTTAATCCCATGAATGGGTGATAGCATTGACTGTCACCCATACAGTCATGAAGTAGATGGTGACTAAAATTCAAGGCCAAGTTTGAATTCTTAGTTGTTTCTTCATGTAGAATACTTAAAATACGAAACACTTGAGATTACAACTGTAGTAACAGAGTCAGAGGCTTCTAACCATGATAATAAAACATTGTCATTACCACCATATATATTTTTTGTGAAGATAGGAAATGGTTGCACTTCTTTTCAATCATCACGGTCCAAACAATTTTAAAGCTAATGGCTATCACTGGAGTTGATGGCCTGAGACTTCAGTTGTGACATACATGTATTTTGTGAAATCTCCAGCTGTTTCCTCTCTGTCAGAAAAAACCTGCTCTTGATCCAAGCCTCCTAAGACTAATAGTTGTCCAAAAATTTGCAAAAATGCCAAATGCAAGTCGCATGTAAGATCACATTACTTAAGACAAGGGGCTTTCTTTCCTTCTGCAACAAATTTGATTGTCACCATGCAAGGTCTCCCTTGATGCCTTCTCTGCAACATGTTCCATGGCCCTGGGCAATCATCAGTGAGATTATCTTGTGTGACAATGCTCCACTTCCAAATTAAACATCAACTTCAGGTTCTTGATACTTTTTAGGAAGTTTATAACCAACTAAGCCAGCTGTTTCCTCCACAGATCTCTCACCCGCTCCCTTGTACTTCAAATGAATTGCCTACAAAAAAAAATTTATTTAATGTTAATTTGTTTTTCTTAGACTTTTAAACTACATTATTTTATCAGTACTGTATTAATGATTGATGGTTTGCATCTGACGTAATGGAGGCAATGTTGGTGTACAGCACAATGGAGCAAAATGTCTTTTGGGAATTTGACTCCATTATTAAGGACGGTGCCTACTATTGTCATTGCACATACATTCTGTGCATCTCGAGATACTCGGATTTCCTATCGGTGATGCTTACTAATACAGGGATATTTTTGCGCGGTTGAAAACTATCCGGAAAAAGTAGATCTTGGTAAGTGTCCTTGGTATCCAAAAAGAAAATTGGGGGTAACCATGCATGTTTGAGAGATAATTAAGCTTCAATTTGAGAAAGAATGCCATACATTGCTTTGTATTTTAAAGCTTTTTACAAATATTATTCATGAATTATCTTTGAAAAATGCGTGGCTACCCTCAATTTTCTTTTTGGATTTCAATAACACTTGTTAAGATCTACATTTCCAGCATAATCACACACCGGGGAAAAAATATCTTTAATTAGTAGGCACCGTCCTTAAAATAATGCAAAACTTGTGGGCCATTTTCTATTATTTTGTACGTGTACTCCAACATGGCTGTCTCATAATGTGGAATCGATACAAAATAAGAATACAATGTAGGTATGACTAAAACCACTCAGTCTGTTACTGTCTGGTATTTTAATTAATGATGTTAAAGGGGACAGTCATTGTTTTTAAGCGGATGTAGAGGTTGCCCGAACTGTCAACGGCCATCTCTATTGCTTTTTGTGGGGAAATTTCATGTCCACCGAATAGTTTTGTTATAGAATAAACATATTAGGGGTTAGTGCTCAATTTGCATGACATACTGCCTCTGCCTATAATGTATTTAAATACCAATAAACCAGCAATTTCTGTTAAAAATGACAATAATGTTACTGTTTTATTGCCTACATTCCGTTGCCTTTTAGAGGAAAATACCTTTTGGAAAACGCATTTCCAAGCTTGTAGATTTCAAAATTTTCTAGGGGAGCACGCCCCAGAGCCCCGTAGAGGGTCACACCTTCAGCACTCGATTCCACAGCTGTCTACTTTACTTTCCCAGCTACCTACTTCAAAAGTTAAGGAGGGAGGAGATTGTTAAAGAGGACATAATTTTTGAGTGGATGTGAAGGTTGCTAACCCATTGACTCCTAACCCCCCCACCCCCTCCCCCCCAAATGGACACGTCAAATTGTATGGCGTGAGACAAAGTTAAATCATTCTGTAAAGTATATCTCACTCCTAGCAATCAATGGGTTAATTATCTTTGAGAGGAAACATCCAAGCTCTTAGCTATGAGCTGAACCCTATTCTTTGAAAACATTTTGGCAGATTCAAGTGAAAATTTTTTTGTGCTAAATTAAAAATAGTCTAGTCTTGTGAGCAAATTCACTGTAATTATTAAACTAACAGCTCTGCTCCTTGCCCTGGAGGACAAAGAATGGCAAAGCTACAAAAACTTTACATGCTGCTGTTTTGTTACGATAATATTCTTTTGACTTAGTAACACGAAACTTTACTCATCCTACACATACAAATTCACCTGCGTGGATCGCTGGCTTTGAAGTAAACAAAGATAATACAGACTTTGACAGTAAAGCAGGTTGGCTATTTTCTCCTCAGCTTGCAAAAACTGACGGTAGAGTGAAATGAGATACTGTCCCTCCATACTCGACATCACTGGTTCCTAAAGAAAGAAAAAATCATTATTACCCTGCAGCATTTTCAGCTGGATGAGGCACTGCCCAGAAATTTGTGCATGCATGTTCTTGATTTGGGCAAAACTCCTGGAAGTTATTGCTGGAAGTAAAACGGAGCAGTTGTTTTAAGCTGGGTTCAACCAGTAAGTTTAGAACCACTTATGTACATGGTTCACACTTTTTCTCCTTAAGGGATCCCTATTGGCAAGTAAAGTTATCTGGCATTAGATAGAGAAAATGTTATGAGGGTAAAAGGGGAGATGACATAGTTGTTGTTGAGCCTCTTGCTTGCTTTTGACCAGTAAGTCCTCTGGTGTTAAACTCTATAACTAGCCCTCTCAGAAGGCAAAGGACTAACTTTACTCCGTTAAACAGTAAGGACCATGGTTCAAAACCCACAACAAGCTTGTGTGAACCTCCTTGATTTTTGCATGTTTTTCGCAAATGCAGAAGTGGCTGGGGTCACTACTGAGAACGAGAATGCTCTCTTCTTCTTTCTGGCAAAGAGCAGAGTGCAAGCTCAAATCAATTTTGGAATGACATCCTAGAAAGCAAACTATTAATACCAATTCCAGCAGGATCTTTAATTAATTAAACCAATTCATAATGTGCACTGAACACACTTCAATCTACAATAGTATTTTCACATTTTTAGAGAGATTATTCCGAGATTTGATTTAAATTCAGCAAAGCGAAGGATTCAAACGAATTTTTTCGATTGATGCCAGCCATGAAATAGGAACAAGCGATAACCCAACCTTTGTGATGATTTCTTTCAAGAGCAACTACAGAATTCAGGGCCACTCACGGCCGCCGCTACGTACGGAAATATGACGAAAAAAGACACTTTTGCATTCTTTAGTTATGCCGTATTCTTTACCTTACGGGAAGATAGGAACCTTAATTCTCTCAATAATTTGCGGAGAACTTGCGAAGTAGGAGACACCATTTTGAATTTTTCCCGAGCGCGAGCGCGAGCGTGGTCACTCTTCACCGATTACTTCATGTAACCTTGCGTCCTTGTCTCCAAATATGGCCGCTGCGTCCGAGAGTAACGACGAAGACTCTGTGAAGGGTGTTTTCGAACAAGGATTTCTGTTGCATTGCCAAATAGAAAATGATGAAGCACCTAGCAATTCAGATGCATTTCAGGTATTTTTTCTTGTTTTGCTTTTTTATCTCAGAGGCTAGAATTTTAAAAAAATGCGTGGAACAAAGAGGAGAAAATCTGGCGAGATTTTACCATAAAAAGCTTAAATTAAACTTGTGGTTATCTAAACA
>NC_090876.1:17851168-17853668 GCF_036669935.1 Montipora foliosa
TAAATTTTACTTTGTCTAACCCCAGACAATTTTACTTGTCACTTGAGGCCGTTTCTGGGATGATTGGGTTAGGTTGTACATTTTGTACAGTTACTTGTACAGCATGGCCTAGGAATGTGGTGGAGGTGTTTATGTCCTGAACCCATTGAACAGCAACATGATGTTAAATTTCTTTTTCCCAGTATTCAGGATTTTGCGACGCAGAGTAATTAAGTTAAAATAATTTTGCCATAAATTAATAATGTAATTATTATTCTCTAATAATTATTATCAGCGTCTGCATCATCACCTTCTTCTCCACCCTTTTGACTTTTTATAAATGTAATATCATCATCTGGAATTGATGAATAGAAATGTTTTCAAATGAAATTTTTTACTTTTGATTTGCCACCGGACAGAAAATAGACATTATACATGGACTATGTAATTGCTTTTTTAATTCTTTCTTAATGTTCAGCATAGACCTTATTCATAAATGGCGGTCACATTTATAATTCTTTTGTCCACGTGCAAATTAGCCTACCAAGCCTCATTTTAAAGCAAGAATTCTTTTCAATTCACTGTATGGTATGGAGGCTTGGTAGGCTAAATTGCACTTTGACAAAAGAATTATAAATTGACCGCCATTTATGAATAAGGTCTATTGCTGGTTGAAAATTTTGAAACGAAATTTTGACCACACCATTTTGTTTTACTCTTTAGGTTTATTTTGTAGATTTTTTAAAAAGGTGCAAAAATTATGGAGTGACAGATATAGTAAGTACTGTAATAATATTTATATAATACTATAATTATTATCTTTAAAATACTAGTAATTTTGACATGTAGGAAAGAAAACTCTGTCCCACTCATTACACTGAATAGCCCCTTTTTATTCAATCCCAGGACTTGTCCAGGTACACAGAAAATTCCAGTTCTCTTAGTGACATAAACAGGAGTCTGAACCAAATGGCAAACAGTCGCCAGGAAAAAATTGCCAGATACAAAGAGCAAAAAGAACAAGAAAGAAAGTTGAAGGTATACATGTAGTAGGACTGGTGGTTTCCTACATGTAAAAGCATGTGTTTGGAATTGAGAAATAGAGGATATTACATGGCTGCATGGAGATAGAAATATCTCTTCGAGTGTAGAAAATATTTCACGAGTGAGTGGAGCAAACGAGTGAGATATTTTTCGACACAAGAAGAGAAATTTTTATCTCCAAGCCACCATGTAATATCCTCTATTTATTATAATTATTAACACCAATGAAATATTAAATCATTTCACGAAAGGCATCAAAAGGCAATTATTGATTTTTATATGTAACCATAGCAACAGTGAATTTTTCATGTGTGAAGATACCAAGGTTGCGCACAAAAACACACTCGGTAATGTCATTGGTGTTTATACAATAAGAACTGTTAATAATAATTATGACCCTCTCCCATTAATCCTAATTAAATTGAAGGTCTTTGAGTGTATGGAGTCCATTTGTCAATTGTCATGCAATTTTCCTGGCAGTTCCTTTTATATGTTGACAACAAGAGCTTTTCAGTCATCATACTCTACAATCACTTAATTACTTGTTGTTATCTTGAAAACTTGTTTCGCGAAGACCTGATTATCAATTGAACAAAAGCATTGCTGTTCTGTAAGTGGCTTTTTGGGCCCAAAACGATTTTGCGACCCTTTAAGAAACAGGCCCCAGGACCAACCACAACACACAATAGACCATATTCGTGTTCTCGGTATTGCACTGGAGCTACGTGTAGCTTGCAGTGGAGGCTAATGCGGGGGAATCTTTTCAAATGCAAATACTTTTTAATATATTCCCCCGCATTAGCCTCCATTGCAAGCTAGTTCTAGCCCAATACTGAGAATACGAATATGGTCTATTTCAAGTGGTTTTGTACCCCAGATTGTCTGCATGGGAATCTGACCTTGTTCCCTGGGCCAACCTTCGTCTTTCTCTCCTAAATGCACCTACAGTACTTACTGTTACAGTAGAACTTCCTTCCTTTTTCCCTAAACCACTGACATGATATTTTTTTTTATTAAAAAGGAATTGCAAGACATTCTTAGTGAAACAACAAAAACCATACAGGATGAAGACACTCAGGTGATGCATGCATGCATTCATGGTCTTTTTAGTGCCAATAATGTAACATTATCATCATGCTACATGTACATGTACAGTGTATGTGCGCAGAAACAAAGTGGCTGTTGAGTTGTTTTTTTCCTTCCTTTTTTTTTTGGAAGTTTGGAGGGAAGGTTCTCCCAGTGAGAGATATCTACAGCTGTATCTACATGCCAGCAGTGAGAGATGCAGACAGCGAACCTTTGTCTTCTTTTTCCCCCACCCCCCCCCCCCCCCCCCCTCTGTCTCTTTTTTGCCTTTATATCCCACTTGCTAATGTCTGAAAGACCTTTCTGGGGATTCTTGCCATTGCAAGAAGACATGCTTTTTGTTGCAGGCTCAAACAGCCCTTCTAGATCTGCACTCCTGCTCTAAATGAGA
>NC_090876.1:17858668-17863668 GCF_036669935.1 Montipora foliosa
TCCTTCTCAAAAGCTCTTGGAATAAAAATTATTTTGGGTCTTACATTTGAGAAAAAAATGTTTGCAAGCATAAAACCTACTCTACAGACTCTCTACTTGAGCAGCTTCTACAATTTACTGTACATGAAGGTGTGCCCATACAATAAACTTTACATGAAATATTATGGATGACTGATTAACATGCTGCTCAGAGGGAAAAGTCCGATTTCCTTGAAATTAAAAAAATAAGAGTTTTAGTCGTAATCCAGACATTATCTGAAAAGTTTTTTTCCTTCAATCTCTATCTTTTATTTGTCACTCATGAATCATTGCATGAATCTCATTTTCAAGACTCATGAAATGATGAATACTTACACTCAACTGATTGTATAAAACTGATACAGTACTAAAAGTAAACAGTGTTTTAGCAGTGCTGGATAAAATTTCACACAGACCAACTTAGTAGTAGCTCAATCTGTTATTTTTATGCCTTAAGATACCACTTTGGTATAGAGGCAGTAGACAACTTGGAGCTGGAATCATTTCAACACAGGTAATTTAAGCAATCCTCAAATACTTCTACATGACAATTTTTTCAAGCACGTATGTATGTTTACTCCATAGCAAAAAATACCTTGAACAATAAAAATACCAAATATGTGCAACTCATTTTTGGTGAAACCCAACTCCTTGGATGATATCTTCGAAGAGAGAGTTTCAGGGTTTGGTGCATGTCAAAGCTTTGATGCAAGCTTGAAGCGTTTTCTTTTGTTTTTCGTTTCTTATTCATTTCTTACTGACCTTAGTGTAGGACAGGAATCACTGAGAATGTTTGAGCAAACGCCTGCAATGATTGATGCCCATAATTGGGTGGAAGATATAACAGATTGTTGCCAAAAACTTGAATGTAAGCTTGCATCCAATTTTTTCATCAAGCTTATTTTTTCTGGGAAGCTATCTATTTGCATCTGATTGCTTCATGAAACAAAGGGGACAACACTGCAAAAGGAGATCCAATGATCTTTAATGACAGCGGTCCCACTACTAAGTCTATTTAGACTGTTGGTTATTTGTTTTCATAAAAAATGGACTGCAATTGGCTAACAATACTAACTGCCCATGCACTGAGCCATGAAACCATCCACTAAAACAGATGATAACCATAACCTGTCACTTAAAATGTGTCCCCTTCCTGCAGAGGCTGGTGTTTGTGACTGAAAAACAGTCAACACTTTTGGACTTACAAAGTACATGTGATTGTGTGTAATGTAAGATAGTGTGAATACACCTAAACAAATAACTAGAACAATAAAAGCATTATAGTATTACAGTAACTGTAGTTTAAAATGTTAATATTTTACTACATACAGGTACCAGCAATTGAATAAATCCTTTCGCACCTAACGATTAGTTGACTGAGAAGTGATATTCACCTTAACCAAACCAGGAGAAACAAAAGGCTACTATAACCTCAATACTTCCAGTAACAATTTATTTTAGTAGATAAAGTTTTCACCTCCAGGAATAATAAATTACTGTTAACTATACATGTTGGGTGTGATCAATCTTTGCATTGTGGTTGACATGTTATTGCAATTGTCCACTCAAGTGAAGGTCAGCGTGCAGTAAGTGAGTTCCTTGCTATTTTTAATAAAACTGAATTTTCTAGCCTTAATTAGTGTGGTTGTACTTATCAAGTGTGAATGAATTTAACTAAAATTGAAATTTGTTTTAATCAGCGGGACTTAAAAGAAACAATAGATCCCTCAATATCTCTTTCTGATTGCCATTCAGCATTTGCACAGTTTGCTATCTTGAGCCTATGCCTTCACAGTTATAGCAAACCACTAAAAAATTAAATTTTGGGATTTTACCGTTACGGTAGTTTTCAGCCATACTATGCACACTTAAGATTGTTAAGTGTTGAAAATTCCTTCACTGTCCTTATGAACCAGTCATAGCCACATTTGAGACTGAATCAAAAGAAGTGACACCGTTAGGCCCATTTCGGACCAAGGGAAATTGTACCTTGCTTTGCCCATACTGGATTGCAGCAGGAGATCCCTTCTCAATCAGCTGAGGTTTCTCCTGCATAGCGTTCCGAGCTCCTGGGTCAGCATGGATGATGCTGTCATCGTGAGCCTGAGCATAGCTGACAGCTGTAGAGGATGTTGCTGGATGAGAGCTTTTCATGGGGCTTCCATCAGAGGTCAAACATACAAGGGCTTTTACACGATCCTCTGTGAAGGAGAACTGCCCCACTGGCATGTTGGTGAAGTCCAACTTAGCTTGGGGCTCTTTTTCCTCTGGGATTTGTTCATCTTGTTTCTTCGCATCAAGTTCTGCTTTGAGAGAATGAACAGCACGTCCTTTTCCAGTAGCCATTCGCTTCATCATTTGTTTTCGATTGCAGAACCAAACTCTCACAGTAACTGGCTCCAGGCCTAACTTGGAAGATATTTCCACTATTTCAGCACTGGTAGGCTTTGGATTCTGTTCAAAACTGTGAATCAAACACTGCAGAGTTTCATTCGAAAAGGAAGTTCTTCTTTTCCGCTTTTTGCACATGCGTAACCCCTTTGCACACTCTTGCTCCTTTTGTTCTATCCATGCCTGCAACACTGGCTTCATTTTCTCTGCAGCCTTTAAACCAAGATTTTTGGATTCAAATCGAGAGATGAAGGATTGACTGTAAGAAGAATGTCCATTGGTGTGGGAAAGCTCATTACCAACATCTTCCTGGGTGTATCCCAGTGCGATTCGTCGTGCTCTGAATGACTCTATAAAGTCTTTCATATCTGGTGTCAAGCAAGTATCTGACAAAGTACCAAACAACTGACCGGAGGAACCAGACAGGTCAGACATGTCTGGCTCATTGCCTTGGGTGATTTCTTGAGCTGTGGACACTTCCTCATTTTTTGATGCTTGGATTTGAGACACTGCTGAAGTGGGGGGGAGGCCAAGAGAAGCTGTTGGAATGGTGTAAGAGGCGAAGCCTGAAATAATGCTATCAGAATTCTGAGAAGAAAGGGCTTGTATCTGAGTGGTGATAAACTGTCCAACCTTTAGAGAGAAAAGGTTCAATGCCATGTTATTACACCTTTCAGACATAGGTGACCTTTTTCAGGGAATTTAAACGAATAAAAATCTTGTTTAAATGTAGTAGAGAAGAATTATATTAAAGCAGAAAAGTATCTTACATTGAAGAGGAAGCCTGCGTTTTATTGGCTAATCATGGTCGTTACCATGACAACACCTCTATTTTCACATGTACAAGATAAATATGATATGTTCACTGCGCACGGTGAAGGTATGATTTTTTAGTAAAAGGAGAAATTCTGGCATTTCATCAGTATCTACCAGTATATAATAACTAACAATTACATTGTATTCTATGAGGGCACTCCGGATATGAAGTGATAGATAACCAATAAGGCGCATAGCGCTGAGCGAGTTGGTTATAATTATTTTATATCCAGCAAGCCCGAGTAGAATATTATTATTGTTTTATTAAAAACTCCAGGATAAACAACTCTTCCAGTGAAGCACTGAGTTCTGCCTTGGTCAATTCCAGTCCAAAATGGCTTTTGCCTGCCATTTTTTCTCACACCATGTTGCAAAAATCTTTTCAGCTTGCTTTCTTGCTGACGCATTCCTTGACCATATTAGGTAAAGCAGGTATATGAACTGACAGCCTGTGTTCGGCGAACCAATGAAAATACTGGAAATCTGATATGCGTAGTTCAGTTTTTAATAATCCGAATTATATGATGGTGAGCTGCATAACAATATTAAACAGAGTCAAACCTGCCGAGTGAATGCAATGCAACTTACCTGGAAATTAGATGGTACCTGATCTGACGCAATGACTGACTTGCCATTACCTGTATCAGCAACAGATTACAGTGTTCAAGAAACAGTTAGTGCCAAGGGCCCGGTTACTTCAAATAGGGTTTGCGAAAACCCTGACGTAAGTAGCAGAAGCAATATTCCTTTAAGAACTGTATGGTTATTAATACAATGGCAAGCCTTTGCAAATTCCATACAGAACTTAATTTTCATCCCCCAAGTCAGCAAGCAGGCAAGCAACACACCAGGACAATGTAGTAAAGCTTGTTTTATTTAGGTGCACTTTTATCAAAAACAATTTCCATACAGATCGTCACATTTTTGGCTCCTTGCTTTAAATGACCCTAGGCTTAGGACATGTGCGATGATTGTAGGGCAAAATTCTAGATTAATTTTCTTTATTTTTCCTTGGCCCAGCAGTAGGAAGTCCATGGGGTGCAAAAATTGGTCAATTTTGCCTGCCCAGGCAGCCAATTATATTTCTCTTGCCAACTCACGGGCCAGTCATATAATTTTTTGTCTAAAATTGCAATTACAATTTAATTATGTACGCAGGAGCTAGCATAATTATTCAGATTATGACTTCTATGCTTCATTAAACAAACAAAGTTACCATCTTCATTCCTCTTTCAAAGGGTAAAATTATGACTTTTTCCCATGAATGAATCACAATCCAGTACTTATATAAGAAAACTCAATTGGTTTGCATTTTTGTTAAATCCCTGGAAAGTAATTCATCCAGTAGATAGCATTATCCTTCTTGCCTGGCTTCTACTCCACTGTGAATTTGTTAACTGTCCTAAAAACGCTTGTAACATGAGACCCGGACGAAATCAGACCGGTATGAACTCATACCTTTGTGAAATTTTTGCAGCTGTTTACACGAAACGGGGATGAAATGCTTGGTGCCTGGTTTCAAGACGAAATGATATCTTTTGTGTAATAAATGTATCGCTGACCCAAATGCATCCAGGCTTGAAAATTTTAAACCTGGTCTGAGATTTGTTGTCATTTACATGAGACCGGTATGAACTCAGACTGGCATGAGAGTGTCTCGTCTTGGTCCAGCAACCGAGACGAAGTCAGACCAGTCTCACTGATTTCATTGTCAGGCTGGTCTCAGGTACACACAAGAGAAGAAATATATGGAGACCAATATAAACTAATGCCAG
>NC_090876.1:17866168-17871168 GCF_036669935.1 Montipora foliosa
ACTGTAAGATGCATACTGTATTCCAGAAATTCAACCTTGTCTAAATAGGTGGAAGACAGAATCACTCTGACACTGTTCTAAAGCCTGAAGTCACCCTTCCAATTTTTTAAAGAGTATGCTAACATTGAACCACATTTACAGGACAGGCAGTTTCAATCTCACCTGATGACAGTACTTGGCCAAGGCCCCTCTTGCCTTCTTGGAAATAATGTTCACATCTGTTTCCAACTAAGAGTCATAGAAAGAAAAATAATTATTTTTTCTTTTTAATCAAAGCCATACTATTTGTTCTGTACTAAATCTCTTGGCTAAGACCTATAAAAAAAAAAAAAAAAAGAAGAAGAAGAAGAAGAAGTCTACAACGACGACAAACTAAGAAGAAGAAGAAGACAATCACGAATGATGACAAAGAACTGATGCTGTTGATCAGTGAGGGTCCTTAATCCACCATCCATCACATTTACAGTAGCGTAAGGCCTCACTTGATACCTGTTATATTTATATCATACACATGCTACTGAGGACAACACTAATTTACAGTAAAATCTGTTAAGTCTTACTCCCCCGAGGAGTCAATGGGTTAATGTCTCAAGCTTATACCACGAAACACAAGTGCTCTTCCCATTGTCGGAAAGATTCCAGATCAAATCAAGGTGACAGAGTGATTCCTATTATCCTTACTTTTTAATGCATGATGCAAGATTATTCTTTATCTGCTGAAAGTTTGTCCCTTGCACCACCTTCTCTCAGAATTTTGCCATGATTTCATGATTTAACTAACATATAGATTTAGCCAAGCCCAAAAGCGGAGATTCCAGGGAATTTATTCATACAAGAAGTTAACCGCCTGGCTTGTGATCCTGCAATCCAATCGACAACCAGTACATGGTGTGTGGTCAACTTTAAAAAAAAAAAAACAGCTGACCTGGATGAGCTCTAAACTTGGGCCTGCGATATGGTCAGCGGATACCGTAAAGACTTGTGTATAAGCTGCACCCCCAACTTTCAAGCATGATTTTGGAAAAAATAAGAACTCCAAAAAACTCTCACAAGTTCTCCTGAATAGCATGATATATTGCAAGTAGTGGAGAAATCAGTGTTGAGGTGATCGGTCATAGACGACATTGTAAGCAGCTGTGCGGAGGAATGGAGAACCCATACCAGTTAGAATTTAACTGCTCAAACAAAGTGCAAATGAAACGCTTGAAAGAACTACTGGCAAGCAAGATTGAAGATGCAAACAAATGGCTCCCTTAGGAGTCACCACTTCTACCGAAAGAAGTGATCAACAACAGGTTTCAGTATATTGTTTAATCTTTAGTTACTGAAGGTTTTCAGTTCAATTTGTGACACCTACAAGCCAGTTTACCCCCTCTGAAAGCAATGGTCTTGTGTATAAGCTGCACCCGCAATTGAAGTAAAAAGGTGCGGCTTATACACGTCGAGTCTTTACAGTACCTTGTTTTGACAGATGTCAATTGACCATAACATCATTGTTCAATATCAAAGATGTACCCTGTAAAGGGCTGTCATGTTGGGCGTATTGATGATGATGATGATGATTAGGATATTATTAAATGATTGGGCAACTTTGTGCGTATGCACCCATGAGCAATGATTACTATGAGGAAAGCAACTCATGGGTTCCTATGAGTATGCTCTGCTATAATAAAAAAAAAGTCACATTTATGTAGCCTTTTATAGCAAGGAAGTCGAGATGTGAATGCAGTGCAAACAATTACCCATAATTATGACAAACCCACACAATGCTTGCGCAACTGAGCTTTTAACAACAGTCCCTACCAACTGTAAGTTTTGACAAGCATTGGCTCTGAAACAGGGATTTGAGCAAAACACAAAGACGATCAATGACAGGGCAACCACTTATCCTGCAGACCAGGTGGATGCTTGTTTCGTAAATTATGGGCTGCCATACTGTCCTCCAGTTAGTCTGGCTATCCAACATGTTGGCCGATAATTCTTACAAAAACAAAAATGCGCCTGCTTTGTAGGGTGAGTATTAGTTGGGATAGATGAGAAGGACGTTTCCTCTTTCACTTCAGTGACGTGAAGTTATCTCTGTACTTAAAAATTCTCTCGTCAATTTAACTTGAAAATGCAAGGTTTAAAGTTCTAAGATGTTTGAAGAACATGAAGGACGACAAGATTGAACCTGGATCATAACCATACAGTAATCATAATAATAATAATAATACACCAGGGCTCGAAATTGCGACCGATACGGTCGCCAATGCGACTAAAACTTTTAACTTGGCGACTGAAAATTCGAGTTTAGTCGCCACTTTGGCGACTATGTTCCTCTGATAAATAAAACACTTAAGGTGAGAAACAATTTCCTTAGTCTCATTTCTGCTTTTCTACAAAAGGAAATGCAAATTAAATCTGTTTACCTTTTCCAAAAAAACTTGAATCACGACCTCCAAGAGGACATTACAGCGGCTTTCGCATGATGATCGTGGGCGCAACATTTTGTTCAAAGGCCGCTGCATTCTGTCGCAGATTTGGTCGCAAGGAACCGGCTTTCACCATGTCCTCGATCAAGTGAGACGAGTCTACACCGAAAGTCATGAATTATTTATCACAAGAGAAGGATACACTGAGCGATTTTCGTAATTTGCTGCAGTCTAGAAATTACCAGGAAACAAGATCGTTGTTAGAATGCAAACAAGAAGCGTTTCAAAGCCTTTCAAAAACGTTCCTTCAGAGCGTACGATTTCTCGCATGCGATGTGAAAGATGCAGTTGTTCCTGGCCAAAGTTATTCTGAAATGTTCTCATTACTTTGTTCGCTTACTGCTTAAGGTAAGATTGTCACGCAGAAGTGTTCAGGAGTTTTTTCTTTCGTGTTTTCATGTTTTAAGTCATTCAAGATCGAGTATTTCGGTCTGTCCCACAACCGCAGCTGCCACAATCTACCAGAAGCCGAACAACAATGCTAATTAAATGAGGCTCTAATCTGAGTTTCTGTTCTTGTACTAGCTGGCGACTGCATTTTTGCATTTGGCGACCATTTTTTCTCTTTGATAGTCGCCAAAAGGCGACTTGGAATTTTTTTTAATTTCGAGCCCTGTATACTAATAATTATTATAGTAATAATAATAATGATAATAATAATAATATTATTATTATTATTAATACTATTATTAATAATAAGCGGCTCAGGAATCATCAAAGCAAGCCTCTAAACAAAATTAATGCGATTTCTCAAAATATTTAAATAGATCCCAATCACCAATAGTGAAAGCTAACTGGTTTAATACGGGTGCTTAGACTTAAATACTGCAGGTCAGTGCTGTTTGGAATGGGCGCTTGTACTTAACACTGTTGATCAGCACTATTAGAAATGAGTGCTTAGACGTAAATGCGGTGCATGGGAATATTACATTGCCGACCTTTTAATCTATCTACATCGTGTAATTGGACACTGGACATCTCGCACCCAGCACACAACAATTATTGTTGTGTACTGGGTGCGAGATGTCCAATGTCCTTCTCATCTATCCCTTTTAGCATTTACCACTTTGCAGGCTAGGTAATCACTCTGAAATTAAATTAGCCTTGAAACAGCAACACCTGCTATTTTAAAGAAGAGACATCTCACCCTACTCTTGAGTAGGGTCTCATTAACTTTTTTTTTTAACTGACCCTAACCCTAACAATGCAAGGGAATGAAGATGAGACCAACATGACAGACAAGAAAGTCCAGTTTACTGTGCGCCTACCTTGAATGAAATTATGAAAGCATGAGGAATCCATTCCTTAACAAGAGGTGCCAACATTTTAGGAGCCTGCACTAAGTCAAGTTGAAGTGGGACATCAGAGGAAACCTTGTGTTGAGGCTGTGGGCAATACATGCAAAGAAATGAACAAATGATCACTGCAGTTATGTGTGCTTCTCTCACATCACATAATGTTATGATCATTAATTTTTCAAGATTTAACACTCATTTCAAATGAACGCTGATTAAAATTAACAAATCGTAGACCTAAGGGAGGGTGGCTCCTAACATAAATTATAGGGAAGCAGGGATAGTGTACTGGTGATAGCACTTGCCTCCCACCAATGTGGCCCGGATTCGATTTCTGGACTCATGGCCATATATATGTGGCTTAAGTTTGTTGTTGGTTCTTTTCTCAGCTCCGAGAGGTTTTCCTCCAGGTTCTCCGGTTTTCCCCTCTCCTCAAAAACCAGCATTTCTAAATTCCAATTCAATCGGATGCAGGACCTCCCTGAAAACCACTTTCGAGTGAGTGGAGCTTCCTGGGTAAATATTATTATTATTATTATTATTATTATTATTATTAAGTTTATTTATTATTATTATTATTATTATTATTATTATTATTATTATTATTATCATGGTGAAGGTGAGGACTACAGCACTACAATGTCATGGATTCGCGCCAAATTCTCATTCGCTCTCCTGAGGTCTGCACTACTGTGCTTGAGAGGCTCACGTTGTATGCTAAGAGCTCCATTCAACATTACTGGTAGTGACTTTGAAATTGATAAGGAATTAGCAAGACTTTAGCATTAGAGCGTTTATTATTGGCAGTTATGATGGATTTGGATAAATGATTATTAACAAAGTGATTGTATTTTTATTTAAAAAAAGGATTATTATTATCATTTATTATTATTATAACTACAGAAAGACAATGGTTACAAAGGAAGATTTTTAGTTAAGAGCCCTACAAAAACGTTACATGGAAGGTTCTTTGAAGGACCTTTTTCAATAAAATCTGACATCACTTCAATCAGAGATGCATGCCCAACTACAGTACATACATGTAGTCTCAGTCCTCTGCCATGCATTTCAGTGAAAAACATGTAAAAACACTCAGGAAACAAAAGGAAAGGTTTTTTTACTGGATGGGAACTGGGCCTTCATTTTTTGTAAGCTGTAGCGCAGAACTTCTATATGAACAAAAAACTGAACTAGTCTGATATTTTGAAAAGTGTATCAAAGGAGGGCCTTA
>NC_090876.1:17873668-17878668 GCF_036669935.1 Montipora foliosa
CCCAGCCGGCAGTTATTGAAATACCATGATCTTGGCTAACCAGGCTCGCCCATTTGTCCTCTTATGGCAAAATAAATTTCTAGTGGATATGACTGATAAGCCCAGATCTTTGCAAACCAAGCCAACTCGGTATGGGGCTCACCAGCTAATGTAATCGGGTCCCTATAGTCAAGACAGAGCTATCTCTGAGTCACGACCAACACGACAAACCCTTAGAAAATTATATAATTATATATATTTAAATAGCTGTAACAAACAATAAAGTCTGCTTACTTGTCTATGCATCTTGAGAACCTGGGTCACTTTTGACACTTTACGAGGGTTAACTGTATGAAAAGATATGATAGATTTTAACAATACTACAAAATAACATGCTGTAAGTTCATTCAACTGGTCCTAACACAATTGCCTTAATAGTCACATTGTATGGTCAATCTAAAGTCAAGGATAAAAATCTTGAGATATTTCTAACGTCCTCACTCATACCTAAAAATTATATTACTATTTGAAGTAAATCTCATGTTATGGCTATACCCCAGCCTCCCTCTGAACTCAATGGCAAGATACAGTTGCGTTATAATTTGCAAAATTATAGGTGCATTTCCTCACTTGCAATTCTGGACATACGTAAGAAAATCCAGAGAAACCCCAGAAAGAAAGTAAGATTGATCTTGAGAAAAAATTATTAAAATTGATCCCAGAGCTGTTATAAAAGGGTGTGCACTCTCAGTCCACAGGGCCATATATTGCTGCACTCTTCATTGCTGAGCTGAATTTAAAGATCTGAATCATGTACTGTAACCCTGGCTCTCTATGTTTGTATTCCTCGTACCTTCTAACTGGCTAGATCCATCTGGCAAATCTTTCAGCTGAAGAAGATCCAGCACTTCATGAGAGGGAAAGTTACGTATGAACGGCTGGAGGGATCCTTGCCTATGCAGAAATATCACTGCATAACCTTGCTCCAGAAAATATCTAATGGAAGTAAATGTTATGGATTGTCTCTCATTTTTTCCTAGGATTCAGATTTCAAGCATAATAGACACTAACTTCTCCAATTTTCTTATATTTATTTTATTAATTAATTAATACCATTTTAAAAACTTTACTGAGGATCACTGTACAGTAACAGCGAAAAAAAAAAACAGCTAAATGATTGCTTATTATTATGGTGAAATTAAAACCTCTAATAAAACATCGCCAGGGGCGTAGCCAAGGGGGCATTAGCCGGACTGATGGTTTTCCAACACAATGTAAGAGGACATACATTCTGTAGCCATGTTGAAAACTTAAACTTGTGGAGGTAGTTGACTATTATTTACAAGCACAACCATGATAGCAAAACCAAAAGAAATGCCCAGGAATACTCCAGCTAGTGGTCAGGGAGGCACTTGAACCAAATATGTCTGGATTACCTGTTTCACATTCTTTCCAAAATTTGGTATACAGTCAACTCTCTCTTAACAGACACCTCTATAAGACGGACACCTGGTGCTAGTCCCGGCCATTTCTTAGTCATTATACTATAACCAAACTCTCTTTAAGACGGACAACAGACACTTTGAAATCATCAATGGACACTTGTGAGGTGCTGAATGTGACCGCAAATTACGATTTAGGGAAGAAAAATTCTTGTACGTGACTCTTTTTAACACCAGACGTTTAATTGACAGCTCTTATCTTGTCACCGGAATACATACAGTACAAGTTAAATTTAAATCAGTCATTGTCCCATTCAAAAAATAACTCAGAGGTGACAACCGAATTGTATTGTAATCTAAAACAGACAGATTTCGTTCAAGCAAATAACTTAAAAAAAACTTTAAACAGATGCATATTCACTGTGCACAGGTTCAGCATTATTATCTTAAATTTCCTGGGGTCATGCTACGTCGACTCTCTATAAGCCGGACACCTGTCTAAGATGGACAGCTGAGGCCAGTCCCGATGGTGTCTGTCTTAGAGAGAGTTGACTGTATTTACATGTACTGGCTGGGTAGTCCATACAGAGAAACACTGAGCCCTAACGTTACCCTGGGTGGCAGGTTCATACATACTGGCAGTATGACTATTTTCCATTTAATTTTAATGGAGGTGACTGGTCTTTCACTGCCCTGATACAGTTGGAAAGCTTTTCATCAGTGTGACTGGACTTCAAATAGACTGAAAAAGATTCAATTCAATCAATGTTTGATGTCCCTGGCCTGTCCCTGGGTTGAGTACAGTAACTGAAATACTCTTAACCCATTGACATCCAAACCGGCCGAAACCGGCCAGACTTAGTATTTTACTCTGTCAAACATCAGAGTATTTTACTCTGTCAAACACCAGAGTATTTTACTCTGTCTTAATACCAGAAGATTTTACTCGTCAATGGGGAACCCCTGGGAGTCAATGGGTTTTAAAATTAATGACTAACTGAAAAACTATGTCCCCGTTAAAGAGGTGCCACATAAAGAGGCATAAAGAGGTAAAGATAAAGAGGACAAAAAGAGGTGCCACGAGAGAGAAAACGGAAAACAAAACACAAGATAGCATGTTATTGAGGGGAAAACTGCCTTGCGGTCCGGATTGTGTGACATAAAGAACCTCTCTTACCTCCCCAGCACTACGAGCTGAAAGCAAAACAGCTCAAGCTGGATCGGACAAGATTATTGGTTCAGAAGTGATGACTAAGGCAAACGAGCCAACAAGCTTAAGGGGGACCACACAGGAGTAACATAATTTTATTAACGTGCAAAAAACTATGTCAACCCATCTCCAGAGGAAGGGTGGGAGGAAAAAAAAAAAAAGAAAAAATCTCTAGCAACAGACAAATGCTTTGTGGAAAAGAACTGCAAAGTGAACCTTGGACAGCTTGCTTGGGCTTATATAGCTAGACAGTGTCTGCTGGCAAAGCCAGGTATGAAGGCTGTACCAAAAATACGGTAAGACATGCATGTGTACCTCAGCAGTTATCAATCAGGCTTTATTAGATTTGGGCAATGCTGCGGTATGATATAATCTACGAGCTGGGAACAAAGGTTCAATATCTCAGTCTTTACTACAACGAAATCATTAATAATTGCTGTGACCGTGAACAATGGACTATATAGATCTGAAGCAACCTAGAAAACAACGCTCCTAATGAATGATTTACTTATTGAGTCACGTTCCCTTAACAGTGTTTTTCTAATCTCAGACAATAAAATTTCATCAATTTAAGTTTTTGCAGACTGCATACAACAATAATTGATGGCTACAGCTCAAAAACAATTAAAGAAAAAAATTGGCCCTCATTTTTCTACCACTCATACAAATTGATGAGAGAAGGGGAAATTATACCAATTTTCGTACAAGGGAAATGCTTTTTTATAGCCAGAAATTTGGCCACACGAAGGAAATAACCAAAAAGAAAATGTTACTCAAGATATACAATGTAGTCCTTTGTTTGTAGGCCTGTTAAAAACAAGGAGATATTTTTTTTCCACTTAGAGACTGTAAGAGTTCATTTTTCTTACGGGGTTGCAAAGAAAAGTTAAAATGAAAGGATACTCAGCAGAGGCAGATCCTCTTGTTCCAATGCTAAAGTTATCGATAAAACGAACGGCATTTTCCTCCACTGGTACACGTGTGCCTCCAGACTGTTACAAAATACAACACATTCAGTTTTATTTGCCTTTGAATTGGTTGAGCATCAGACTACGTACTTTGCCGTAGGTCACATGATGAAAAACTCAGGCCAGACATTTGTCTTTAGTAATACATAACTCAGGAGAAAGCCCTATCTTTGTAAATGTCATGGTTAGACTCTCTACTTCTCTCAGATAAGGATGATAAACCGTAGGCCTTTTTATCACATCCCTTCAATGTTCATAACCCTGTGGGACATAAAGAAACCCACACAAGTTTGTTTTCAGAGGGTGGGGCATGGAGTTCCTTGTGTTATGGTCTGTCCTCTGTGGTATATCATGGTCAAGAGGGTCAATGCTCAAAGATATTAGCTACCCCAAGCAGCTCTAAAATTTGAGGGTAAATAAAGAATTCATGATGATTTTAGCTGAATCCAGGTACTAAAATCATTCTCATTTTCTTCACATCATTTTTAGGTTACATTTGACTTGGAATTCTTCAAAGGTTTTGAGAGGCTTTTTAATGAGGGTGGAGGAATTTCTCTTTTTTGCACCTTGAAAATTTATCATCCAATAAGGCAGGATAAGGCAGACAACACCCAAGAATACTACTTCTAACGTACACACCAAAAAGACCCAAAGGAAAATCAACAAGTGGCTTAATGGGTATTGTTGCAATATACCACACAAGTGAATAGTGCTTTTCACATGCGCTGAATGGCTAACACGGATGTGATTAACCCTGAGTGGCCATGCAGCACACAAGATTTGAAATTTCTGACCACATTTTGAAAAAATTAAGTAGTTTCTTGGTTCGCTTTTGGTTCAACTTGTGTGGTTTCTACTAAAACAATAATATTATTCACCTAACTGTTGGTGAAAGTGGTGGATATTTTACCAAGCTGCAATATCCACCACTATTAACTTACCGCATTTCTATGGAATTACTTTCAGTACAAGTTAATTTTAGCTAAGAAAGGCAAAGTCTTTCTTAATCCTTCTGGGCCAATCTCAGGCACACATTTTCGGCACAACCAATAAATTAGTACTTCTAATTATGTGTCGTGAAAAATTACTATGCATAATACGTCCTGTGCCTATTGTTATTATTATGAGTTTGGATCAATAATTGGTTTCTAGAATCAAAAAGACCATTAGCAGTTCATGATTATTCAACCTAGGCATTGTTGTGCACACATAGTGCAAAAATAATGTTCCAAAAATGGATCCGAAAAAACAACGTATGCGCAAATAATAATTTCAGTCTTTTAATTATTTCCCAACTTGAGCTTATCTTCGAGAGTTGCTTTCACTTTTCGGTTCGTACGTGCCGTGCATGACTTTAAAAAGCAAACATTCTAATCCTCCTTCGCAGCAAAGGGCAACTTG
>NC_090876.1:17886168-17888668 GCF_036669935.1 Montipora foliosa
TCGGCCCCTAAACCATATGAGTCAGATTCCACTCCTACGCACAGCTCCAAACCGCCCTTGTCAATGTAGCGTAAGATTTGGACGCTTAAATATTCAAGGGAAAAGTATTTTTATGTCATATGGTAAGCACTGGAGTCGCAGATTACAAAGTGTACACAGGCGTCCTGCTAAAGGTAACATATACATACATGCATAAACTTTATTTCATCTCGAATTTCAGAATAAATACAACAGCCAATACATTACATTTACATCTAAGATACATAGCATATAAAGATACATAACTAAATACATAACATTTAAAGATATATTAATTAAAAAGAAAAGCCGCTGTTCAAAATGCGGTCCTGGATTCTCTATTATAACCAGCGCATTCGATCCGCAACTTAGCTGATACGTAAGAAAGAGAACTAAGACTATAACTGGTTGTTTGAGGTTGATTGAGGGACAGAATGTAATTTCCGCGAAGATCATGCATAAGACGCGAACGGGACAAGAAACGTAATTTTCATATAAGAGGGAAAACTCTTTAAAAAAAAAACATACTTTTATACAATAACATGAGGAAATTTTGAATGCCCTTATTGCATAGAGATGTAGAACACTTTGGAACACTTTATTTATAGTGTACATAATTACAGTAGAAAAAACTATACTCTCCCTTATGGCTTTGTAGAGTTTGTCTTAAGAAGTAAGAGGACAGGTAATTTGCATATGTAAATCTCAGTATTCTCTTATTTACATTATATATAGCTCATTATTATTCCCCCACTAGGACATTAAAACAAAGAGACCTGAACCAGTCAAGCTTCACTTGCCTTTGTTTTAATGTCCCAGTGGGGAATAATAATGAGCTTGCCTTCCAGCATGGCGGATATTGTACCATGTGATCGTTTGTTGCAAAAGGCCAATTGGGGATTTTCAGGATCAGAGATCACGATTCTACCTCGTTATCATGCTGACAGACCACATGAGAGCGAGCGCATGCGCCTATTAGTGCGACGTTTCGCGCCGATCAGTGAATGTGCATGTAAGATTTGAAGCTTTCTGAGTAACAGAAAATCAGTCAAGGTTACTTTATACAATCAAGAGAAAATGAGGGGACAGAGAAGGAGGCTCCCGGTCCAGCCCTTGGGATATGTCATGTCCACGAAAGTTATTTTTAGACGAGCGGAAGTCTTCCGAGACGTCCGCATCCAGGCCAACTTCGGTCCGATGTTTGAAAGAAAATATATATTCATCAGCCTTCCACGTGCGCCATCATTTTCTCTTTTAACTAAGAACCTGAGAGCGAGGCATGATTGCATGCGGACGTCTCGGAAGACAGACTTCCCCTAGAACAAAGACTTCCGCTCGTCTAAAAATAACTTTCGTGGACATAACATATCTCGGCCAACGCCTTGAGCCTCCCTCTCTGTCCCCTCATTTTCTCTTGATACAATGCCTGAAGACCAGGATCGACAAAGAGAGCCAAAAAACAGTCTCTTTGAAAAATGGGAGTCGAAGACCGGTGATGCAACCAGCGCCACGAGGGCTCCAAAAAGGAAGTCAACTCAAGATGAAATAAATACTGAAAAAGAGACCAAAGATCCCTCATTGCCGCTCAAATGCTGCACTAATAAGGCGGAGACGCCAGACCTTGCTGAAGGCAAGGCAAAGGCAAGAAAACAATCACGGGCAAAAAGCGCGCCAAAAAGGCCGCCATCATTGAAAACAACGATAACCAGGGTTGACCCTCGAGTAACAGGGCGCTTTTTTCCAAGCGAAAATATCGTCGAGATTTTGAAGCAGTCATTCGAACAACCGGTTACAAGCATGCATGCTGGCTTGTCGTCGCTGGGCCGGGTAACTTGCGTAGAGAAAAATTAAGGCGTAAACAACCTACAAAGGGATGATGTGTCCTCCTCTGGGGACGAATCTGATGAGACTACAGAGCCGCCAGCTGCGCAAGATAACGCCTCTTGTTGAGAAAAGAATAATATCTTAAGCCAGCTCGAAAAGCGATATTCTACTACGGATCAGGTAGGTCCCGAAATTAACGCCGGCCTAGCCACGATTATGAATAGTTTGTTGAAAGAGAAAGCAGATGATGAAAAGCTGAACGACATCAGGAAGCGCTATGACAAGCCTAAACACGAACAGTTTCGTGCTTACCGAAACAAAGATAAATATTGAAATTTGGAATAATCTTTCAGAGAGAGTAAGGACAGCTGATATCAAGCTCTAAAAGGCATAAAGGTCGTTGGTGAAAGTCACCACCGCTTTTGTTCAAGTCATAAACGACTTACTGAACAAAGCTAAATGGCTGCCAAAGCAGCAGATTGTTGACACTGTGATGGATGGAGTTCAACTGCTGGCCAATGCTAACCGTAAAGTTAACATACGACGCAGAGAAGCTCTGAAACCAGAGCTACATAGTAGCTATCGCTCTCTCTGTGCCCCTTCCAACCTCATTACCACAGAGCTATTTGGCAAAAGATATTGCCCATACTAATCAGAT
>NC_090876.1:17893668-17901168 GCF_036669935.1 Montipora foliosa
CCTTTCGCGTGGAAATAAAACGACACCTCGGCTTATGCATGCCGTATATCCGAGTCATGAGCTTCGTGACAAGCACGTGGCTAATTTCCAGATCTGACTACGACGACACTCGAGGCATTTTTAAACGTAGCCTGCTATAGATATCCCTCGTAATAAACAGGAGATCAATGTTATCGGGGCTTTCGAGAAAGGGGCGTCTGCTCCTCAACCCCTCCTCGGATTAAGTTTCCCAATCTCTGCTCTAGTCACGTGAAAAGACCTGTCACTAACAACCACAAGTGGTCTTCCCGTTGCAGTCAGTACTATGGGTCTTTGATTGAAATACTGAACCAGTGAGAAGTTTTAGCTGTCATTTCCTTCCTATCTGTTTGTTTGATTATTTGTTTATTTGAGTTTCACAACAAAGGTTGTGAGGGTCACGCAACATTGATGGTGTTCCCATCAAGTACAACAACGGAAAGTCCAACAGGAGCACCCAACGTCAATTTTCGGAAAATATCTGTTCGGAAGACGATTTGAGATCTAGAATTTTCGGAACATTTTTTGTAAATTTTCTTGCTTGCCTGCCTGTCCTAGGATTTTTTTCTGGCTCAAATTTTGGAAAAGGTAAGTTTTGATCCCTATAATTTTCCGGTAACTAGACCTTCAGCTAGGAAATCCTAACAGATGAAAAATTTTGATAAGTGGTTTTAAACTATATTCTCGTTGGGTGCTCCCGAGTCTAAGTCCTACACTTCAAGAACAGTACCTGTGTCTTCTTTAACGTCCCTCGATATTTACAGCAAGGGTCGTGATCAGCCGGTGACCTACAGCGTTTCTACCCCGTTACTCCCGGCCCCGGTCCGGGGTTATCCGACAAGACTTGAAATTCTACGATGAACAAAGATGCAAAGACGCAACATCCTCTTTGAGTAAATGTCCTGCTCCAAGTACCAGGCAATAGCGTGAAAACATAGACACCAACCTGTGAAATCACTACATGCCCATGGAAATAACGCATAGAATACTGTAAAGCCTATATTGTGTACCGAAGATAATTCACATTCAAAGTGGTACCTAGCACACGGTATAAAAAAGGCAGGACTTTCTCCTCACATTACCGGTCAGTCATGATCCACCCCCTCCGCCTTTACACCACAACACGACTTCGAAGATCTACGACGGCGAAGGCGAGGAAAACGTCACATCAGAATATAATTTTGCTCAATCGTAAGTCTTTCGTGATTATTCCATCTCGCTCGTGTCGTACAATGGGGGCGAAGTATCCTAAAAATAAATTGGGTGCTAGCGGTTTCAGAGTAAAAATAGAGAACAAAAGGTTAACATTTTTATGATAACCGCATTGTCATGAAACTTTAAATTTGGTGATTTTACGTCAAAAATATGTAGTAAAATGTGAGGCACACTTGCAGCACGATTATTTCTTTTCTTTTAACTGATGACATTATTGTTTGACACCATTGTTGTCTTGCCGTAACTGTCGTCTTTTCTCAAACTCAATTATAACCAGTCCAGGTGTGAGTAGAAGATCAATAAACACCTCAAAGTGTGGTAGCAATAATTAATCTCCTCCATGGTCACGAGTGCCTGTCTACTAGAAGTAACATTGTTTCCCGGCTAAATAAACACTCTTAACTAGTACAAAATATAATTAATAATGGCCCATGAGGAGAAGCCGAATGGGCTGGTGACCCGTGGGCCTTGAGGGCGAAGGATCTAATTGTTTTAGAATCACCTACGTTGTCGGACAGAAAAGGCAATAATAAAGTTAGCAAATGCAAGTTGAAGAAATATTCATTTGGGAATAAAACGAAAGACGACTATTACTAATAGTCCTCTAGTAGCGTATATAGCCAATTAAAATGCAGGATTTGCAGTAGTCCACTAGTTGCAGTGGGTGATACTAATCAATATTAATTGACGTCCTCAATCCGTGTAAAAGTGTTCCAGTTGTTGTATGTAAAACAAATGAAAAACAAGCAATTTTCAGGGAACGTTGTTCTCAGTTGTTGCTTCACATAATGCAGGGAGCCTGTCGAAGCAAATGAAAAGGAATGGATATCAAATGCAACGCAGTTCTCACTATGGACAACTTATCGAGTGAGCATAGGGATCTTATCGGTTCCGGCAACCATTCCCAATCACGCAAGACTTTTGGAAGATATTGCGGGGCTTTTCTTTGCAGGATATTGAAGATAATAACAAACAGGAGGGCAAGTATGAAGGGAGCTGCAAGAACACCAACAAGAATCGGGCAACCAGCCAGTGACAAACCAAACACAGCTGCTGGTAGAAGGAAGAAGACTAACACCAAGTAACCCACAGCAAACCATCGATACTTAGCAGTCTTGTTGCCAAGGGTCTTTGCCAAACTGATGGGCACTCGTCGCAAGTACGGGATGGGATACCACAATAGGATGCCAGAGATGTTGAAGAACAGATGACAGAAGGCAATCTGAAGAGCTTTATCTAAGTTTGAACTAGATGCCAAGGCAGCCAGGATGCCAGTTGCAGTTGTTCCAATATTTGCACCCAAGGTCAATGGTAAGGCACACTCCAGGGACACGACTCCAACTCCAATGAGGGGTGTAAGTGCTGACGTGAAGATGGAACTGGACTGGACTAACATAGTCAAGCCTGCTCCAACCAGAATGGCCAGATAACCAGTAAGGTGTCTGAATGGTCCAGGGAAGTCTGCATTGATAATTTTCTTGATAATCTTTGCCATTTGGCCACGCAGCATCGAGCGCAAGATTTTGACGATGCCTATCAGGCATATGCACAAAAGAACTATGGATATCACCAGTAGTATAACACCAACTTCTGTGTCGCTTAATAAAGTGTTTGCAAAAAGGAATGAACATTTTTGTTCTCCGGGAACTATTACATTCTCCTTAAAAAAAAAGTCCTTTATCGTTGCATTTGTAAACGAAATGTTCTTTTCGACAGTGTTCTTCGCTTTGCAATCCTTGATCAGTGACACGCCCCCAGAATCTGCTTCGCCAAGAGCAATTTTTGTGATCACTTTCTTGTCTATTTGAATTATGAGCTCGGTGAATGGTTCTGTCACAACCTTGAGCAGCTTTTGGTTTGTTTTCTTGCTTTCAGTCAGATCAAGAACTTTGATAATCCGGCCAGTTAAACGCCTCAAGTACCCACTGCTAGCCTCCAATGGTAGAAAGAAAAGCACTGAAAGCCAGTTGAAACTAACATGGACAACTGCACCTGCAAAAGCACGACGGAACTCATTTCGCTCAACAGCTTGAGCCAAAGAAACAATGGTGCTGGTGACGGAGGTTCCAATGTTTGCACCCATCACAATGTAGACGGCTGGTTCAACTGGCAGGACTGAAATTAAAATGTTGAAAAACCATTAATGTTCCGCTTGAAATCTATCACGCTCACCTTTAAACAAACGTTTTCCCTTTTGACTGCCACCAATCCTGTTTGAAACCACAGGTAAAGGTAAAGTCGCACGCGAGCCAAGTAGGGCCCATACGGCCGGAGCTTATCCTGGTTTCATCATAGCATGAAGCAACTGGGAGAATTATTACTCCACCCTGGATGGAATTGCTAATCAGGGTTGCTGCAGGGTTATCCCCGCCAGCAGTGTATCACAGATACACATGGGTGAGGAGAGACAGCGTGGAGTAAAGTCTCTTATCTAAGGGAACAACCCCATGTCAGAGCTAGGCCTCGAATCAGCGACATTCGGAATCGAGAGACCGGTGTGCTATCTACTACGCCACCGTGCCTCCACGATGCAGCTACAGGTGGATTCTAAAGGAATAAACTGACAAAGTAGATCAAAATCACTTATCACAACTGTTGAGGTGGCCCATCAACACATTTTGCTTGACTGATGGCAGTGACCAATGAAACCCTAAAAGCGCATTGTTTTGTAACGTCGTGTCCCGTTTTAAGGTCTTTTACTTTTTTAAGCTTTGGTAATAAATTCAGTTCAAAGGTAACATAACACACTCTTGAGTGAAAATCACTCGTTTCTTTTTTAAAAGGGGCTATGTTACTCAAAATGATATATTTCCATGATTTGGGGTGCTGGAATGGCGCAGTGATGAGAGCACTCGCCTCCCACCAATGTGGCTCGGGTTCGATTCCCAGACTCGGCGTCTGATGTGGGTTGAGTTTGTTGTTTCTCTACTCTGCATCGAGGGATTTTTCTCCAGGTACTCTAGTTTAACCCCTTTCCTGAACATGTCACTTGACTTGCGTTCATTGTTAATTTCAGTTTCCAGTGTCCCAAATCAGTGCTCCAGCGCTAGAACGAATAGACACTTAATAAGTTGCTTTCCATTCCTTTTTTTCCGAAAATGTAGAATGAAACATTGCAATAGAGCGACTTTCCTATGAACTTGAAAAAGTGTTCGCAATTTGTTTCACGGACCAATGTTTGGCAAGATTAAAACAAACCTTCCCCAATTCTCCCCAAGAAAACTCCTAATATGGGCAGTAAACAGTTCGATTGCCCAATACCATTACTGCATTTCAAATGACGTCAATGCGAAACTTTCCAGAAAGTTCTATGGAGAGATGACGTTGTTTGCATCCGCGTTCGCTAAGCCAATGAAAATTCGCGCTCGTATGTTTTTGTTCGATAAGCGAATTAAATGTTTTGCATTTTTGTTTACGTTTATTTTTCAAGGTCATATGAAAGTCGCTCTAACCACTTAAAACTGTTGAACAACAAATAAGAAATACTGCAAAAGGAAAGAGAGGCATGGATGGACATAAATGTACAAGATTGAAACGGATTACATTTGGGTAATCTTGAAAAAGGGGAGGTGTGGTGGCCTCATGCTTAGAATGCTCGACTCCGGATCGAGTGGTCAGGGCTTCGAGTCCTGGCCGGGGGCAATTTACTCTCACGGTGCCTCTCTCCACCCAGGCGTATAAATTGCCGGCGAAAATGCTGGGGGCAACCTTGCGATGGACCAGCATCCAACCCAGGGGGGAGTAGAAAAACTCCTAGTCGCTTCATGCTGCGAAACTGGTGATAGGCGCCTGCATGATGGGCCTTCCTAGGCTCGTAACAGAGACTGTATCTTACCTTTTACTTAATCTTGAAAAAAATCGGCCCGCCGTTTTTCAAAATTATGACAAATCGCTTGGATTTTTTTTCTCAGAATCATTTTGTTAGTGATGTAACGATAATTTTATCGGGAAAGGAATTCCACATTACCATTTTCGAGTTTTAAACTCGTGATTAACTAATTTTCCCGAAACACCCTAAAATAACGTGACAAAAGCCGGGAGTTACGGTGTAGCACTTTTATTTCGCGGGGTTTCATTTTTGCGGATTTTGAGGATATTACTTGATCCACAAAAATAAGTTCAAGCAGAAAAAAACAGCAGCAAAATTACCAAACCGTAAAAATTTACTCCCGTTAATATAACTAAAAATGGCTTTTAGTCCACACACATTGGGGTCAAAAAGATCGTTTATTTTGATATGTGCATTGAGAAAAAGAAATGAAGCTTGCTACAAACAAAACTACACGATAAAAGGTTAAGTCAATACTTTCCCAGTCTCTGAGGAATAAGAAACGAACTCAAAGCAGTCAATCAAAAGGTCAGACACGTTAAAAAGTAATAGAAGTGCAAAACAGTCTTGATGCTCGAAAAGAAAGCCGCAAAAATTAGTTCCGAGCGCAAATTTCAGTCAGTTCGCGCCGCAAAAATGTGGTCCCGTAAACCTCAAAAAATCGCCAATTCACAAAATAAAAGGTCCGCAAAAATTTCATGCTACACGGTAACAGTGAAAGGCAAGCCAAAAGGCAGATGAAGAAAAAATAACAGTTTTTATCTAAAACTCTGAATTTCGAATTCTCAGCGAAAGATTAAAACGAGAATCGATCGTAAGAACACTAAAATTCCTGAGGAAGGGGATGATGTTCTATCAGAAGGAAGAAATTAATTACGTGCTAGGCAACCACCATTGAAGGTGCGCGGCCTTGTGTGAAGAATGTTAATCGTCATCGCTTTTCAACGTACTTTTTAGCCAAGAAACTTACGTCTTTCGTTTTTCAATTTTTTGGTAATATTTAACGGAAAATTTATATTTCGTCTGTCGGGTCGGGAAGCATTCTTTGCCGGGTTTATTGACCCTAGACCGTACTCTTATCTGGAACAATGTTGATCAATCCCTTCACTGAAGAACCATTTCTTTCAATAATGAAGCAAACAATAGACCTAATCGGCTAACTCAATGTTGTACCCAATTCAATTCTCCCGGGATTAAGATTCTTTGTGTGTTGTATTTGCATCATAATGTAGCATTCATATGTAAATGATATGGAAATACCTGGAACAAAACGTTTTATTCCCAAAGGGTTTGAATTGGGTACAACATTGAGTTAGCCGATTAGGTCTATGGACAACAAGTTTTCTTTCAAGTAATTCTTGACTAACAAGAATTAGTCAAATTTTAAATTGTTTTTACCTGAAGACTGTGCAGAGTTGAGTACAACTAAATATAATTAATTATTATAAATAGTCAGAAAAATCCATGGCCAACTCGAAAAAGTTCCCAGAGAATTTGCCGTTTGGTTTCAGTGTTGTACATGACACCGCAGTTAATAAAATATTAACGAGAACTTGACGAAGAGGTAAATCAAGGACTAAATTTCTCGTGCGCGTGGCGATGTTTATTTCAAGCTTCTTATGCAAATTTTTGACAGAGAATATCAAATTACAAAAAATATTCCACTTAAAGGTCGTTAAAAAGCTTTATTTTTGGGCGTTCATTGAGACGAAAAAAGTTACAAAAACATTTTCCAGCGTCCAATTAATTGAAACAAACAAAATATTTACAATTACAGGCTAAAAAACCCTTCCTATTTCAATTGCGTGCGTGCAAACAAGAAACACAACAGCAATTAAATAAATTTCAGTCTCACAGTTCAGGATCCTTTTCGGAAGTACCTTAAAGGCTGGTTTACACATACGACGCAAGCATAAGCATAAGCAGCATACACAGGCGCATTAGCTTGTCGTTAATTAGTGTCTTTTGTTCTAATGAAAGGTACCGATTATCAAAACGCTACTGCGTCTGCGTATGTTGCTTGTGCTTATGCTTGCTTCGTCTGTGTAAACCAGCCTTAACCGTGAATAATGAAGCACAAAAGAGACAACAAGCTTTGTTTCAAATAATTCTTCACTGTCACATTTCCATTTTTTTTTAACCTGAAGACTGTGCAGAGTTGAGTACAACATGAATGTAAATTGCCAGACAACTGAGATGCGACTTCAGTAAACACCGTGATGCATTCAAGGCGTTCGATTCCATTTAAACCCATGCGGAATTTGCCATTTGTTTTCAGTCTTGTTCATAACACCACAGTTAGCCAAATAACATTAGAAACAAAGCTCACTTTGGGATATCCGACGGCGAAAGATGCAATTGTTGTCGAAGACCATTACTCGTCGATTTGATGATTCCACTGAGCTATTCATTTTCACCGGTCTGTCTTGTTTATGAAA
>NC_090876.1:17906168-17913668 GCF_036669935.1 Montipora foliosa
GAGGCGCGGTGGCCTCATTGTTAGTGTGCTCGACTCCGGATCGAATTGTCCGGGTTCGGGGCCTGGCCGGGGACATTGTGTTGTGTTCTTGGGCAAGACACTTTAGTCTCACGGTGCCTCTCTCCACTCAGGTGTATAAATGGGTACCGGCGTAATGCTGGGGGTAACCCTGCGATGGACTAGCATCCCATCCAGGGGGGAGCATGAAATACTCCTAGTCGCTTCATGCTACGGAAATCGGAGATAAGCGCCGGCCTTAATTGGCCTTCAGGCTCGTAACAGAGACTTTACTTTTTTTTTTTTTTGCAGCAATATAGTCGTCGAAAAGGTACAGATAAGCAACGTTCCCCATGCTTTAAATGTGTTTTTCTCAATTAAAGGCAAAGGTAACTTTCGAATTCGTTTATAATTCCTCCCACGGAAATTAACTCTGGTCAAGGCAAAATAGCGTGTATTTGCCGTCCACGCGTGTATTGGTCTAATGGAAGGGAATTTTATTGGCCGATGAAGGACGTGTCAATCAATCAAAAAAGTGGGATGAAGGAATTTCGAAGAGGAATTTGGTCAGGCTCTATTTTTCGTTTAGCCAACTCCACAATACGTACCACGCTCTAACAAAGGGGTTAACGCTCGAAACGTCAGCTTTTCAAATCGTTTACGGTGGCAATTCAACCTGTATAAACACGTTTGATCAAACCAAATTCAGTTTCCTGTTAGATATCCTAGGTTGTGTGATGTGGCATAAACTGGTTTAAGGAGTTTAGTAAAAACTCGCACGCGGTGCACAGCTGAGACCATTCGGTAGGCAAGTATACTGATAAAGGCGACCATCAAATATAAATTTTTAGGTATTTCTCGTCATCTTTAGAGATGGGCGCTGTATATTATGCATCCTTAAGATAAATAGATGCCACTAAACGTCCTACATGAAGCATCCAGGTGTCATCATATTTTCTGCTGTTTCTAAGGTTTTCAATTTTAAAATGATGGTACTGCAAAAATTCATTGAAAGCCTGCATAAGTATCATCGGGAAGTGCCATCAGGCTCAGGTCGGAGAAATATGGGAGATATAAATTCTCCTTGTTCGTGGCGTGAGGGTTTTATGACCCCTTCAATGAGAAGGTTTTCAATTTCCTTGGCAACAATAGCATGCTGTGCACGACTGAACACACTTGACCGCACATTGTCTTGTTCTGGGCTAATCCCTGGAGCGAACTCTATTCTCACTCCTTTGAAAATTCTAATATTGTGGGATCTGAGGTTATATTACGCCATTCGGACAATGCGTTGACAATTTGATCAGCCTTAAAGTTTGGCTGATTGCGGAATAAAGCGTGTAGTGTGTTATCATTGTCATCAAAACAAGCTTCCGTAGTTTTGCACATACCTTCGTTGGTGTGATTAATTTGGTTGAGAAATGGAGCCGATTTTGTGAAAAAAACTTAGGAAGTCATCGACAATACGTCAGTTGCGTTGCAAGCACATGTGCAAAATGAGTCGCCCTTGCGACAGGAGACCAAGGAGAAGAATAATCTTGTAGAAAATGAGAGATATGTGCTTTAACTTTCCACGGCCATCGAGTTCTGTTGGCACGCAAACACAAAATATGGAAAAAGGCTATTCATTGATCCAGAATTTAACAAATTGCGAGATGCCCCGAAAACTGAAAAAACAAGGCCGTGCCGAAATAAACCAAAAGCAACTACCGATATTTCAGACGAGAAAATCGATATTCTTTTTCAAAAACAAGTCTTGGGAACAAGCTCTCCTCAATCGTTCTTAAACACTGTCTGGCTAAACAATATCATACACTTCGGTCTCAGAGGCTGTGAAGAACAACGAATAAGAGCAGACAGGGGGACAACCCTCGCAATGTCAGGTCAGTGAAACCGGCCGAGAATGTATTAAAACGAAGAGATTCCAGCCGAGCGAAATCCAGTGAATGTTTATAAACTGTACAGAGGTAAACGTCCTCAGTCCATGTTAGAACCAGACGCTCGATTTTATCTTACAGTCAACCACTTCCAGTCTTCTGTTCAGGGACAGAAGGACAACTGTACCTGGTTTAAAGCACATGTGCAAAATGAGTCGCCCTTGCGCTGTGCTATCTCATGGGATCTCCTAGTCTCAGGTCATGTTATAGAATAACTTCAGTTATGAGATTTGTTTACATTGGTTTTCATGAGCTCATAGCTTAAAAACATTACACCCCTAACTACTGACATTAACATATTCGGTTTGCAAATGATTGCGTAAACAAATAAATTACTAAAATACATCAGTAAAGATGACATCTTACTTCCAGAATCAACCATGGTCACGACGAGTACTGTGGTCAAAATACCAAGACTCAACAAGAGGTTTCAGGTTCAAGAATATCTTAACAAATAAAACGAGCATTACTCACTTTCAGCAGCAACCATGCTTACGACGATGGAAGTTGTAGTTGATGAGCTCTGTACGAGTACTGTAGCCAGAATACCTATCATGAGCCCAGCGACAGGGTTGCAAAGAATTCTATCGCGGGAAAACATTTCACCAGCGGTTTTTCCGCCCAGCAATCGGAAGGCACTGCTTAGGAAATCCAACGAACAGATGAACAGGTACAAGAGACCAAGAAGAAGAATGATCTTGCAGAAAATGAGAGCTATGCGCTTTAACTTTCCACGGCCATCGAATTCTGTTCACACGTAAACGCAAAATATGCGAGAATCAGAAAAACACAATACTTCATAATAATGTAAACATGTGCTTGGATCTTACCAGACCAACTTGGCCCAGCATCATTGAACTCGGGGAAAGCCCATGGATCAAATGGTTCCTCCCTTTCAGTGGCTCCTTCATCTACTTCTTCATCCGATCCTTCAACCAAATACGCTTGGTTGTTTATCTATAACAAAGAAAACGATGTGTCAACGAAGAGAAGAGTTTCCAGAGTAAGTTTTCAGGGTCGCGTGAAAAAGTAGCGTTATCGCGAATTTTCGATCTACCCCTATGCTCAGATCCTCCAATTCAACTTCCGTCGGTTGGGACGAACTCTTCGAAACGTCGGCCATATTGCAACTGTCGGTTGAGTCAAAGAGCGAGAGGTTTTGCACGCTGTAGACCGTAACCAAGTTTTCGCCCAAGTGCGGTCACGTTTCCTCATTCTCGCACCCGATTCACACAACCCCTATAGGTGATACCCGCTGAAAGTGCACCAAATTACGCGGGCATCACCCGCTATAGTACGTACTATAGTACAGGAAATGTGATAATAATGGCGGCCTATCGAGCAAAGAGGAAATCGGAGAGTAAAGAATGAATGACATTTTTATTCTAATTCAAATACAGTGTATTACAGGATAACATAGGTAAATATAGACAGTCTATGTAGTATTAACGATATGCACACATTCCAATGGGAAATTAATCCTCGACGAACAGTATATTTCCACAACATTTGAGTTGAAATACATTTGCCAAGTTAGCTATCAGAATTAGCTTAAATAAACATATTTTAACATATTGGAGGGAACTATTCCCTAAAATGTTTCACTGAGCCCAGCTTGCAGCGTTTTTAGCTCACAGTTGCAGGTCAGAATTCGCTAATTACTGGGTTGCCAGTGTGGCAAACCCAGTCGAGGTCTGCGTTTAATTTGTTTGTTTCTTTTTTTTCTTTTTTTTTTCCGTGTCGGTAAAAGTCTTGCCTGTCACTCCCCTGCTAAATGGTGTCTTTCTGCATAGAGCCTTCTCCGCGTATTTTCTTAGGATCGAGAGGGTAGTGGAAAATGCGTAGATTTCTCTGGTGGACACATTAGGATGATTAACTTAACCGGCAATGGCGTCGAAAGTCATGTAACGCGAATGGCGTTTTAGTGGATCTTTGAACAAAATATACCCTTATGAAGCTCAATAATGGAAAGTCATTTGGATACTGAACAAGACAAGAGGTGGAATCTTAAAAGCGACGAGTAATGGACTTCGACAACAATCTGTCGCCCGTCGAGCCGAAATCAAAGTGAGCTGCATTTCTAAGATGTTACCAAGTGTGCTGTTATGTAGAAAGTTCTGTAGAACACTGAAACCAAATGGAAAATTCTCTGGTAACTTATGGGTTCAACAAAGACAGAGAACGAATCGAACACCTTAAGTGGATCTGTGATCAACTCTGCACAGTCTTCCGGTTAAAAAAAATTGGAAATGTGACAGCCAAGAATTATTTGAAAGAAAGCTTTTCGTCTATTTTGTGCTTCATTATTCAAGGAAAAGGTTCTTCATGGAAACGGTTTGATCCTGAAATTTTAGCTTGTTGTAATAGTGCGCATATTTGACACGATTGAGTTTTTTCTCTTCACGCACGCAATGAAATAGGAAGGGGTTTTTGCCTCTAATAGCAAATATGTTGTTTGTTTCAAAAAATTGTTCGATGGAAAAGGTGGCCTTTATGAATTCATCATGTTTAATGATACGTGTGCTGGATAGTTTTTATGGCAATAGTAAAGCATTTCCTTGTTATTCAAGGAAAAGGTTCTTCAGGAAAGGGTTTGAACCTGAAGTACATGGTAATTTGACACGATTGAGTTTCTTGTCTTCACGCACGCAATGAAATAGGAAGAGGTTTTCGCTTCTAAGAGCAAATATGTTGTTTGTTTCAATAAATTTTTCGCTGGAAAAGGATTCTGTGGTATTTTCTGCCTTTGTGAATTATAATATCATGTTGTGTATTGAATTTTCGAGCTTAAGGTTGAAATGTAATAGGGGAGAAATCTTTTAGTATTGCTCCGTAAGCAGGAAGGGTTCACAGGCCTGTTGGAAGCGTGCTTGAGTTTCAACAAAATGAGCCCCAAAATCAGTGAAGAATTGTGACGCAGTTGAATAATAAAGTAGCTGCTATTTCCAAAATGATGGAATTACCTGGTTAGAATAAATAACGTCGTACGCGTCTTGGAGTAAATTTTGACTTTGCATAAACAAGAGTTGGGCGATTGTGATCTTTGTTTTGACTTCGCTCATTTCATTGTCAAACTTTATAACACTTGACAGAAAAAGAAACTCACAAAAACCCGGTACCTTGCCATCATTTGACACAGATACTTCACTGTTTGGCGAGTAAACATGCCGCGGTAACTTCATCACGGCGCCCGCTGAATTCCGGCGATGTCACTTTCGATTTTGCGATTTATTTGTACAATAACAAAATTGAACGTTGCAAAAATCCCCCAAAATGTTTGTCGCTGATCGTAACTGTTTATATTCTATATTCACGGTTCAAAATAAATGTTGTTTTCATGTCGTAAATATGTTATTCTCGAGCGATCGTCCTGGAAACTTCCTTCTGCTCTTTCTAAAAACTGTGTATCAATATTTATTTACTTTTGCATCAATATTTGTTTTTGCATAAAGCAAGCTAACAAAATCTGTACCTTGCTGAGTTCGCATTTGTTAGCGTTAATAGTATTTTCGGTCCGATGCTTCTGTTTTATTGAGGGGTATATTATTTTGGTCTCCCATCCAAACACTAACCCCGCCGAAGAGGGATAAACTTCAGTGAACTTCGGTATTACAGAGCTGTCAGATGCTCAGAGGGCACGCTTAAACTTGTGGTGAAAAGAAGTTTATCAACATGTCAGCCCAGAAGCCAATGTTTCTCACTTCCCATTTATTTTCTTCAATCTTTCTGGGTTCATTACTTTGCTAGTAACCACATGTCTTCTCAGACTATTTACCCAAGACTTCTACCATGGCACTACAATGATAGACAATACCAAAACAATATCGTGCACTGTTAGAGCTACATATTACGCAAGGACAGATCTGTTTCGTCGTACGAACGTGTGAGGACCTGAGAGCCAAAGGGCCTCGTCTGGTATGACTTCTTAATGACCCCCCAACTTGAAAAAAATTGTCTGGAACGGTGCACATACCACAGTCAACCCAGTGAACTCTCACGGAGGGTCTAGTTTGTTATTTTTTTCCGTGTCGGGAAAAGTCTTGCCTGTCACTCCCCTGCTAAGTGGTGTCTTTGTGCATAGAGTCTTCTGTGCGTATTTTGTTAGGTTTGAGGGGGCTGGGGTAATGCGTAGTTTGCTCTGCACAATTAACCTGTAATGGCGTCGGAAGTCATTCTAACGCGAATGGCGTTTTAGTACATCTTTAAAGGAAATATACCCATATGGAGCTCAAGAATGGAACGTCAAGACAGGCGGTGAAACATAAAGATCTGGAATCTTAAAAGCGATGAGTAATGGACTTCGACAGCGTGAATCTTTCGCCCGTCGAGCCGAAATCAAAATGAGCTGTACTTTTAATGTTTCGCCAAGGTGGTGTTACGTACAACACTGAAACCAAATGGAAATTTCTCTGGTAACTTACGGGTGCAACAAAGACAGAGAAGGAATCGAACACCACAAGTAGATCTGTGATCTCTGTTGTGTCTCACAGTGTTTACTGAAGTCGCATCTATTTAAAGTTTGCCCGTTTGTCTGGCAAGTAACATTCATTCTGTACTCAACTCTGCAAAGGTTAAAAAAAATTGGAAATGTGACAGTGAAAAATTATTTGAATGAAAGCTTGTTGTCTCTTTTGTGCTTTATTATGTACGGTCAAGGTTCTTTCGAAAAGGGTTTGATGTGAACTGTCAGAAATTTATTTAATTGCATATGCTTTGTGATTGTGTGTTTCGCTTGCACGCACGCAACTGAAATAGGAAGGGTTTCTTGCCTCTCATAGCAAATATGTTGCTTGTTTCAATAAATGGTTTGCTGGAAAATATTTCTGTGAAATTTCCAGCTTTTGTAAATTTATCATGTTGTGTAATTTTCGAGCTTAGCAAATTTGCATACATGTGTTGAAATGTGATACGGGGAGAATTTTTGTGGTAACGCATAAGTCACGAAAATAAACAGGTCTGTTGGAAGCGTGCTTGAGTTTCAACAAAATGACCCCCAAAATCGGCGAAAGATTGTGACGCTGATGAATAATAGAGTAGCTGCTGGTGATAAATAACCTTTTTTGTCTTGGAGAGTAAATTTTTGATTTTCCAGAAACAATTGTCAACCTCTGAGAGTTGGGCGATAGTGATTTTTGTGTTGAATTCGCACATTTCTTGTCAAAATTTAGAACAATTGAAAGAAAAAGAAAACTAACAAAAACAAAAACCCGGTATCTAAGCATCATTTAACACAGATGCTTCACTGTTTCGCGAGTAAGCATGCCGCGGTAACTTGATCACTGCGCCCGCTGAATTCGATGTGCGATTTACTCGGTGCAGCCAAAAGTACAATTACAACAAAACAACTGAAATCACCCGAAAATGTTTTTCGCTCATGGTAACTTTTTATATTCGTGGTTCAAAATTAATGTTGTTTTTATGTCGTAAATTTTGTTACCGATGGCAAAATATTTTATTCTCGATCGACCGTCCTGAAACTTCCTTCTGCTCTTCTTAAAAACTGTGTATCCATATTTATTTACTTTTACATCAATAATTGTTTTGCATAAAGCAAGCTAACAAAATC
>NC_090876.1:17918668-17928668 GCF_036669935.1 Montipora foliosa
CAATTAAAAGAGTACGATTACCTCGTTTTGTAAATTATCCCAAAATGAGTGGAGATCAGTTTCCACTACCAATGACAACCAACTTTTTTCCCTTAGCTTTTGCTGAAAACCTTACAAGTTCTGAAAGAAAGCGAAGTGTCTTTTCAATTTTTACCCTTATCTCTGTTATAAATATGCGACGATATTCATTAACACGAGAAGAGTTTATGAAGCTAGAGTTGACCTATTCTCAAAACAAACCGGTTAAAGAATCAACTGGTCACTGAATGAAAAAAAAAATGATCGAGATCAATCATATGTATAAGCAGGCAGTTAAACGATGAAACGTGATCATCCAACACGATGTTGGGCAACCTATTCTCGAAACAAACCTGTTTGAAACATGAACTGGTTACTCGATGAAAATGCCTGATATAAATCAAACACAGTAATTGGTTATGCTGTTGTGGCCTCCCTGCCCTACATTTGTTGGGGCGAAGTCAAATAAAATAAAATAAAACATGTATTGAAGCAAGCGGCTAAACAATGAACCGTGATCATCCAACACGATGTTGGACGAAAGTGCTTTGGACATTTTGAACGGTTGGAAGGGGCCTTAGGTTGTTTACCAGTAACAAGCGGAAAGCGGTTGGTACTCAATTTTCTCAAAAGATAAACACAAGTTCCCTATTGGAAAATTGTTTGGGAAGGGCGTGTACCAATCACACAACTCGCTCAAATTTACCGAGGGAGTCTGCGAAGAAGCTAAATCATGGCGAAAAACAAGTGATAAACACGGTTTCCATTGCGAAGTTTCGAATATTAGAATTATTCTGGTACCATTTCGGTACCATTGCCATTCTTACCGCATGCAGTTTCCGAAATTTTTCGGTAAACCTTAGTTCCCGCGCAAAACCAATTAATGTGACGTCACCCTATAACTAATTCAGACACAACGGATGGCATAGTGCAAGGATTCAAATATCCAATGATCGGATTTAAACAGAAGTTTCTGCTTCGTAGGTTTTCGTTCTGTTTATACAGTGTATATGAATGCAGAACGAGACATCAGGTTCTTTAAAAAATATTTATAAGCATCTCGCATGGAAAATCGCTGCTCAACAGAAATTAGGCCCAACCTTTCATTGTAAAATTCATAGCATAGTCATGAAGTTTGTTAACTGTCTTTTTCATTTACTTTCATGGGTCCTTTGTGGGCTCCTGTTTTTGTCTGAAACATTTCTCCCGAGTGAGTGATGGATTCAGCCATCGTTTCTCAGGTGGAAAGGGGAGAAGGATAAGGTCCAAGTGGTAAAAAATGGAGGGGTTAGTCACTGTGTAATTGGTATTTTGTCGAGTTTCATCATCGCTGGAACCTATCCAGGATAAAAGTAATTCGGCACTATTTTTCATTTCGAACACTCTTGAGCACTTTTTCGCTTTTAGAGCAAAATAGGAGCATGTTTTCACGTTTTGGGAAACATTTGAGCTCTTTCTTCGTATTCTGGGCTAGTTCTTGTTCATGGCAACATTTTGTTTTGAAGAACAGTTTTCAGCAAACCGAGATGGTAAAATTGAACACGCAAAAACTTGCATGGTTGTAATGAGCTTGTTGTCAGAGTATAAAAGCAGTTAGAGACCATGTCAGTCTTCAAGACGTATATTAGTGAAGTATTTTTTGTTCCACAAACAGAAATGTTTTTATTACTTCTCTGAACGTTTTATAAACAACGGTAAAAAGGAGGCCTACTGATGAAAATCTCCAAAGGAATGTTTTTAAAAAGTTCTACCATCTTTTGAGCATTATTTCTAAGTTTCGAGCACGTTTTTTGAAAATTCGAGCACTATTTGAGCACTTTTTTTGCCCTTTTTTGGAGCACGATTTTGAAGTTTTTCAAGCGCAATCGGCGTAGGCCTACCAGTAGCACCAACTCCTTCTCAATGATCTCAAAATGATGTTGCCCAAATTCACAACTGAGGCTGTGATGTCGATCTTCTTGATGCCGGAACACCTAAATAGGGAATCAGTTACGGCAAGCACTACAGTAAGCATTAGTGTCGCAATCATCAGAGTGTCTATCAGACCAGAAAAGACGAAGAAGCGATGATAGGCGTTTCATATACAATTTTGGAAATTCGGCTACCACATATTGCATGCGCCCTCGCGTGCGCAACTTTTGAGGTTTGCACATGCGCATCGTTTGAATGTTTGCTGAATGCCGTTTCATCGTTTACAATCTATCATTATTTCTCAATGAATACTTCACTCTTGTGCTTTTGACGTTCCTATTCGTTCAATCAATTTCGAGGCGCTCATTATCCAACACTGTAAATACAGAAAAAAAAAACACTCAAGAAACGAGTACAAATATTTCTCGATAACAAACACGGATTAAGGTAATTCTCATTAAAAAATAAAATACCGACTAGATTTTTGTCAAACTTGGCACAGTTGATATTCATGCACAGGACATTTAAAAAGAGCTATAAAAAGATGGGGTCACCGGGCTTGTTCTCGCGCTGCATGCCCTTTATTCCGAGTGTTTTTTTCCGAAATAATGCAAGAAGCGTTCGAAACTTAATCAACCGAAAAAATTGTTCTTATATACTGGATATTACTGAAAACTTGAACCTAATTGTCTGTCCGGGCTAAAATTTTTCAGTAAAGTGATTTTAAATAGCTCAATTTTGCAAAGCAATGCGAGAAATTGGACCGCTAAATGTGCTACACGGCCAACGTTTGTAAAAACGTAATCTTTCCTTGTACTTGTACATGTTCATTGCTGTGACTTTAACATCTTCAGTTCCCACAGCCTGCTCCCGTCTGATCTTGTAGCTCAGTCAGTAGAGCAGCGGTGATCTAATCCGAAGGTTGTGAGTTCAATTCCCACCCTGGTCAGAGTTTTTCTCTGTCCTTGTGTGGGCCCATTTTCATTAGTAGGGCTAACGCTCACATGGTTCATATGGGCACAAAACTAGCACTTCACATTAAACTCCAATCAGTTAAGTCTATCTGCAATAAGGATGCGCAATGCAAAACCAGGCAATGATATTATCACCTTTTAAGTTATTTGTTCTAGTCTGGTAGTTTGTGCTGTGGAAGGAACAATCACACTTCGTTTCCATTGCGCTAATAAGGCAAAGACTGTCACACAATCCCGAAAAACGCTATTTTTCCTATAAATTCTCTATTTGAACAAGTTGGGTAATAAACCGCTTATTAGATGCTTTGGCGCTAAGCATCGCGAGTATTTTTTAAGCGGTTTGAATTTTGATTAACCCCACGAACCTTTCCAACTGACAGCAAAACTCGTAAAAATACTAACAGAAAAAACATCACAAAAATTAATATGTGTCTCAGCTGATGAGCGCATAATTTCTGAACGACTGATACCTTTATTCTTCTGCGCTGTTTACTCGGGCTCTTTCTTGCTGTCTCTCTCTCGTTGTTTGTCACTGATATTTCGCCTGTTTTCTCGTGCTATCAGTCGCACTTCCATGTTAAGTATCGCTTACTCGTCCCCGGTCTTCCTGTTTTTCTCTCTTTCTCTTTCTCTTCCTCTTCTTCCCTCGTTGTACGACATTTTAAGAATAGTTTGCTTGTTGTTTGGTTGTCCTCAAAATTTTTGCTTGTTTTACTAAAACGCAGTGTCAAATGCCGAACGCTGACCGTGCAACTTCCAGCCAGAAAAAACCCCGCGGGAACCAGCCTATGCAACTTCCCGCCAAAAAACGAGCATTGTGATATTTCGCAGGCTTACATGAAAAGTTGAACGAACGCACGGACGGTCGTGCGATGACATCATAACCAAACTAAAGTTTCTCGGAGTTACCTTTGGTGCTCCGCTCTTATAACAGCGTTTTGATTTACTTTTTAGTCTGTTAATATCATGAGAACGGAAACTAGCAACTGAGACCGATGGATGGCAGCCTCGTCTCCAGGGTGCTTTTCCCTGGCTTTGGGAAAAGCGCCCTGGGGACGAGGTTGCTATGGATGGAAGTGTTTTAGGGGAATGATTTTTACCAGAGCCAGCATGACGCAAGAGAGGCTCTCTTCACTGGCCCTTATGCATATCCACTATCCAACAGACATTAATCCGGAAGAAATAGTTGATCTGTTTGCCAAGAAGTACCCAAGGAGGCTTGAGCTTGGCACACTACTGAAAGATCACGATGATCATTTTTCTGATCATCATCTTCTGATTATCATCGTTTGCTGCAGCAAACCCAGTAAATAATACGGATTTTCAACTTTACTGATTTCTATTTTTGTTCTTTTTAAATAGGGACATTATTCTCTAAAACTGTAAAATACATTTGTAAAGTAGTCTCCGCCAAAAAAAATCCATTTTGAAGTTTAAAAGTTTTAATGATATCCGCGTTTTTAAGTTCGCTTTGAGGCTGCTGTTTTCATATCACACTGCCTTCAAAACGCACGAAATGCAGTCTCAGACGACCTAATTCTCAAAATTTCCCGGCGGAACATACCCCCGGACCCCCTAAAAGCTCGCGCCTCCGGCCCTAGTTTGCTCCATCTCCTCGTTGGATCGCACCCTCCCGCCAAAAAAAACCTGCCTACAGGTCTGTGCTTGGGACAATGACTGACGGGACTGAGAGGATCTTTTATACTAACTTGTTATGAAAACATTAACTTTCATATTTAAGAAATAACATCAAAACACCTTATGCGGCACACGTTGTTAGGATGTGATACTCATTGCGATAATTTGAAGATTTCCCTCTTCTGAAATGCGCATAAATAAGATGAGAAGTTTACCTAGGGTGCCAGTCGCTCCGAAGCTGAAGTATCTGCGTTTTACCGTACTCTGTAGAAACTCAATTATAACGAGATGAAATAATGAAACCGAGAGAGGAAATGGAACATATGGTTGGGATGTGTGAATATCACAAATTTAAAGTTAACTTTAGAAGTATCTGCCTTGTGATAATTATGAAGATGCTTACAGTCTTCCAGAAACATGTTCCACACAGTTGAACCCCTGTTACTCATAGAGTTTTGCCCAAAGAGTAGCCAAACTTGGTGAAAGGCGAGTTCTCTCACCACTGCATGGTGCCAGCCATTGGTACCGCGAGGTCTGACAGTGAGACTCTGTCAAACCAGCAAAATAAATGTTTGGTCAACTGTCCAATTTTTCTTACAGTGCGACGCGCCTTACCGTGGCCACCTAACAAAGGTTTTGAAAACTTATACGCCGATCAGGGTGAGCGAATTTGATTGACAGTCACCCCTCCATGCAAAGTTCGCACGGTTGTAAGTTGAACACCGTTGAATGGGTTGTTTGAGTTGACGTACTTATACGTAGTTGTCAAATGTGAAAGTTTGTTGGGTGGCCACGGTAAGGCGCGTCGCTCTGTAAATGTGAGTCCCGTTTAAAAAGTTGGATACTTTTTAGTACGCCCGTATTCTCCAGTACGGCCCGCTAAATTTTCTTAACATTTTCTCAGTGGCAAGTTTTCATGTTGTTTATGTGGAAAAAAAACTTGTGAAACTGTTCGAAAGTTGCAAGCAACTGTTACAAAAGCCAAAAAGATTTATTCGTTTGAAGTTTGAAACATGCCTATCATTTGTGGCAGTTGAACGTCAAGGCTTGAATTCAACTAGTTTCCTTTCCTGCGCGCCTACTGATTATCACGTAGAGATAGTAAATGTTTTTGAGAGCTCGCCTTACTTAGTCGTACTTAGTCCTTACTGTAAGTTAAGGATCTCGTTTTTTCTGTATGATTTATGCCCCATAAATACGCGGAAAAAAAACGGTCCGTAACTTACATTACGCTTCTCCGAACTCGGTTAGTAAGAGGTTTGTAGGTCAGTGTTGCAAGTTAATTAAATGTAGATTCCGCAGGTTAAAATGATTTCACCCTAGGTTATAATTAGCCTAACCAGGTTGAAACTGAAAGTAGTAAACATCAACAAAAATCCATCAGTTATTAGCAAATATGTATATGTTGCCGGTGAAATCGGTCTGTTCTCAGGTTGAATCCGTTTTAGCCTAGGTTAATTACACATTGGTGATCCGCGTTTTACCTAGGTTGAATAGGCACTCAGATGGATTGAAGAAACGTTTTTGGAACCTAAATTAAGCCTAGAGAAAAATTAGGGAGAGGTTAGGATCGAACCAGTGTGTTCAATTGGCCATTGTGCCAAACATTTTTTGAATCTCGAACCATTGTGTTCATTTGGTCATTGAGTCAACACCCGCTATTATTACAAGGCACTGTTAGAGAATTCCAACGTCATTTCTCCCAATATAAAAATCAAAAATGTGAAAAGAACTTTAGGAAAAAGCCTTTAACAATCAAATACAAAAAGAAGTCAAGTGAAAACAAGAAAACATTGATGTCTTCGTTACTGGAATAGTCTCTCATCCAAGTTTAAACCCCACTCGTACGGGCTTAACTTCACTCCCGGGGAAACGAGCCTTGAAGCATTTAAACACGCAATCCGAGGTATGGACATAAAAGGATTATTGGACGGGAGCTGTAATTGTCAAGTGTGCCAGTCCTGACGATAACTTCTGATTTTAGTCCCTTTTTAAATTATTTATATGTTTAACTAAATTAGTAATGTTAGTAGCATTGTAAATAATTAACTCTTTTTACAGTTAATCGTTAACTGTATTTAAATTTGTAAATCTTTACATGTATCTATCAATTTTATCTTTTTAATCTTAATTTTATTGATCAATTTTAATTAAGTGTCCCCAATTAGCTCTTAGCTAAGAGCTAAATAGTTATAGACACTTGAATAAAGTTTATGTATGTATGTATGTATGTATGTATGTATGTATGTATGTATGTATGTAGATGAAAGGCTGTCCTAATTCGGTAAAATTATACGTAGTCGGCTCGGTAAATGAAATAGAAATGGCAATCAGGCCTAGGACGCTCACATGCTGTATGAGACAACACCCGCTTAGGAATCAAAAAAAGGCGAAAAGAAGATCGGAAAGTAGACTTTAACATCCACAAAACAACAATGAAATCAATTAAATAAAATAAGTAAAAAATATATATATAAGATTAGAAGTCTTCCGTGTGGACAATACACAGTGGTCTCCCATGAACGGACTTTTTGTGGAAATCGATCGAGTAAATGATATTACCAAACCAACAACAAAATGAATCCATTGCTGCCATTACAGGAATAAAAATAGATGTAGAAAGAAGATAAGAAAATAGCCTTCAACGGCCAAACAAAATAAATATGAAATCAACTTTACTGAAATGGTTAGATATCGTCGTATCGATCGGGGACTTCGCTGTGCATGGTCTCCCGTTCAAGTAATAACCCCATCCGAATGAGTTTAACTTTAGTAGACACTTAGACTTACATCAAATTCGACAACAAAAAATAACTTCATTTCCCCAAGTGCAAGTGCAGTGCAGGCCGCGTTGTTCCCATTTGCAAATTTAGTAGCATTAATAATACGAGATAACCTCTTTCTGTTTTTACAGGGGGGGGGGGGGGGGGGGGGGGGGGGGACTTCTAGTTAAATTACAGAATTATCTTTTTGGTAATCTCTCGCCATTTCCCAAAGTTAACCCGTAGTTGTAATTCACTGTAACTGGACAATTCGTGTTAACTGTTTGTGCATCCCACGGATACGCCATTATAGGCGTCTTGTTCATACTTTTCATTTTGAGTCCCAGAGGTTTTGGAAAAAAAAGAAACATGGCTAATTGGAACTGGGGAACAGGGGAGCAGTGACAAAATATCTTAGGAAACAATGGTACATAGAAAATGTTAGGGATCAAAAAGTTGTGAACAAGTTTGAAAGTAATTTCGGGAACAAGGGAAAACAAGCCAATGATTTAAAAGGGAAGAAGAAATGTGGGGGATCTGTATTCCATAAAATGGATTCCGGATTCCAAAGCTTCACATTTGCTGGAATCCGGAATCCTTCACATCGGGCGAAGTGGTGGTGTTGGTGGTAGTAGTAGCAGCATGCTTTAATTGATAATGGAGTATTTAAATGACTTCTGGATGCTCAGTATCTGATTAAAGGAATTTATCCTTGAAATTGCTCAATTTGAAAGCAATTGTTGGCCTAAACTAGAATTGTGAGGACTGCCAAATTGGACGCGACTAACAGCCTCGTCTAATTTCGGCAGTTCTTGGAATTTTTTTCTTGTGTGCTTATTTTCAAATTGGACAGCTCGGAGTTGTATTACATTTACAAATACCTCTACTTTAACACTGTTTTCTACGGTCGTCTACGGTCAGATCTCGGTTGTTTATTCCGGTTCGATTCGGTTTGAGGAAAAAACCCCTCAACTGATATATTAATTTTGATCAATATTGTGCATTTCTAATTTTTGAAGTATTGAATTACCCCGAGGGAGGGGATCAAAAGATCAAAAGTGTAGTTTTGACGTACGCAATAGGACATTTGCATGTTGACGCCATATGACTACAAGTACCAGCATCCTTCAGGTTTCGCTTGTCTCATGTTAATTAGAGATATTGTTATTTTTACCCCTCTGGGAATACAAAATTTAAATATGAAAAGAAAAACAAACTGAATTGTGGTAGTTGTAGTCAAATGCCGCCATCGTGAAAATTGCCTATTGCCGCGCATAGCGGGCAATTTGCTTCATTTTAATACCGTAGAAGGCAGTTTCTGATCTACGGCCCCGCTGTTTCCCGGATATGGGGGTGCTGGAGCTTTCTACTGACTAGTGCATAACGTAAGGCTGTGCGGGCGGAGAAAAAAAGAGGCTCGTAAAATATTGATAATATCTCTGGATCAAACAATAACAACGAACATTGGAGTTACTGCAGAATGGAATTCGCTTAGTAAGCTAATCATGGGGAGTGTACTATTTGAGGTATGCAATGAGGAGCATTAGCCCTCATTAAATTCAATTACACTTAAACATTTTGCAAGGAATCTTGAGGCAAAGAAAACAACTACAAGGTTTCTTGTTCAGTTCACGCCAGTGTGTCGAAAGATAAGTAGGCAAACGGCCAAAAGAAAGTTGAATGGACTTCGCCTCGTACGTAATAAACGCTGAACTATGGACTATGGACTAACTCATAATTGTTTTTCAGAAAGGTCATTTAAGGTTAATGCAACAAAATCATACGGCGAAACAAGAGGATTAAAACCTCCAAAGTGGACTTGATGAAGAAAATAGTCTGGCCGGACGCCCCAAAAGGGAAGATTGGATTTCCTCTTATTGGTAATTTTAACGGGATATGTCTGAGGAGTTTTGCTATTTTCTGGCAAAACTCTTTTGTGCTCATAAACTTTCTTTAGATTCCGGAGACAGGTAATAAATTATTCCTGCAGGAAGACATTTACATGTATCTTTCATTGTTACGTGTCTTCACGATATGGAGTGGAAATTTTAAAAACTAGCCAATTTTTTTCGAATTTCAAAAGGCAATCCATTTCCATGCTGGTATAACTATGAAAATAACATAATACACTCTTTATTTAGAAAGGTTGTGACAAAACAGATGGCACTTTTTTGGTTTTTTTAAATTTTATTAAGAGAGGGGAAGACCGGAATTCCCGGAGAAAAACATCTCGGCGCAAAATACGAGAGAAATAACAAACTCAATCTCTCATAGAGTCAACTAATTACGTCTTAATCCAGGGCCACATTGGTTGCTACATGCTGGGAGGCGAGTACATGTATGTCAAACTGAAAAGGAATCTTCGAATTTGCAGTACTTCGGAACTGTAACAGTGTTATGTAAACGAGTTGTAAAACGTGGTTTCCATTGTTTACTGCCATTTTCACCACAGTGTTTGCCCTCGTAACTGTGATTATTCAATAGTTATTCACTGTTGTACGAGGGCAAATACTGAAATCTTTGCAGAGATTGAAACTAACGGATAGTGGCTTATCCACCGGATAAAGTTATCTGGCCTATGAACAGCTAGGGCCAGTGCCATTTGAAATGTAAGATCGACTGCAGTAACAATAGCATAACCTGAAACAAAGAGGATTTGATTTTTGATTAACTTTGTCTAGACATGAGAGGTTGAGA
>NC_090876.1:17943668-17951168 GCF_036669935.1 Montipora foliosa
GACTCATGACTCATTGACTCATTACGTGGAATGCCGAAGGCATCCACGTCTTAAAACCGGGCTGGAATCTTTTTTTTGTTGGTAGTCACAAATGTGCATACCCCACGGATATTGAATTAACCTTCGATCGGGTGGACGGATTTATATTCCCTACGGTATTTCCAAACTTCCCTGCCCCGAGGAGAACTCCTACACTTCCCAAGCCATCACGATTATTCTCTGCTAGCGCGTTAGACCACTCGGCCACCGTGACACATTTCCGTCAGATGGGTGAAAGAAATCATTTATAATAGAATCTTTCCGCTCGCCATGATTGTTTCAGTATTAAACTATTTGATAAAGTGGATAGATGCTTTTTCTTTGAGAAAGGCAAGCTTTAAAGGTAAGGAGAATTTTCTACGTTATTTCTAGATCTTGCTTCGTACTTGTGTGTTCCACTGTGAACATTATTATTTTGCATACAACGAATACTTCATTAGAAGCATTTTGCATAGAACGAATACGTACTCCAATATTTCTTGGGAACCAGTTTGTTCGCCGTTTTGACGTAGAAAGAAAATAAGAAAATAGCTTTGAACGGCCAAACAAGATAAAAAATGAAATCAAGTTTAAAAAAAGCGAATTAGCTATCGCCGTCACGGGGGCTTCGCAGCCGTCCCCCATCCAAGTACTAACCTCATTCGGAGGAGCTTAACTTCAGCTGACACTTGGACTAGCATCAACGATTGTGATCTTTATGTTAAATTCGCACATAGATCTTGTCGAACTCTATAACACTTGAAAGAAAAAAAAACGCACTAACAAAAACCAGGTGTTATGCCGTCATTTTGTCACAGATGTATCCTTTGTTTCGTGAGTTGTCAGTAAACACGCAAGGTATAACTTGATCACAGGCGGCCGCTAAAATCGATGTCACTTCCGATTTTGCGATTTAAAGTACCATAGAAAAATTGAACTCTGATGGAACGTGACAAAAATCTCCCGAAATGTTTTTCGCTGATGGCAAATTGTTTTATTCTCGATCGACACTTCCTAAAAGTTCCTTCTGCTCTCCTTAAAAACTACGTATTAATATTTATTTACTTTTTCGTCAATATTTGTTTTGCATAAAGCAGGCTAGCAAAATCTGTACCTTGCTTTGTTCGCATTTGTTCGCTCTGAGCTCGGCTTTGAAGCCAAATGTTTCTCGATTTCCTGTTATTTTCTTCAATCGTTCTGGGCTTAGTATTTTACTGAACCACATGTCTTCTTAGAGGGTATATAGCAAAGATGTCTACCATGGCACCGTAATGATTTACGATACCAAACAATGCCGTGTATTATTAGAGCTACATATTGTGCAAGGACTTGAATCTCCTGGAAAAAACAAAACGCCGCTCAGTTGACAGTTATGGAAAAAAACACTGTCAAGTTACTGCACTACCACACGCAATGCGTTCTTACTTTAAAAAATATCCCGTATCTCCTCAATTCTACCCCCCCCCCCCCCCCCACCTCCAGACTAAAAATCCCGTATCCCCACAATTTTTTTACCTAATTATCCCGTATCCTGATCGCTTCTCGGGCTTTTGGCTAAGATTAGTTTCTTGGCCAAGGACTACGGTCAAGTACTATTGTACAACGTACGGTACTTTTTCAGTGCCGTAAGGGGCAGGCACAGAACAGTTTCGGCTGTTTGTCTGTTCTCTCGAAAACGATGACAAGGGTTTTTTGGGTTTTTTGTTCAGCTCGAGTGTAGAATCAGGACGAACTGTTGTAGTTTCTGATAACTATTTACTACTTGTAGCTTTTGTTGAATTTTGAATCGATGATAGAGAGAGTTTTGGCGATCTCAATCCGGACTGGACTACTGGATTTAAGGATTTTTCTTAACGAGATTTCAAGTTATTGTGGAACGTTTGGTACCAAGTTACTGAAATCAAGATTATGGAATTGTAAAATTAGAACTTTGGACTGGACTATACAACACGCAATTACGGAATTTTTGAGCATTGAGAGAAATAGAGCACGGATGTTGTCTTCTTGTCTTCGCCACGGCAAATTTATACAGTTTGCAAGGAACTAAACCAGGATTACAGAACCAGACATCGATTACAGGCCCCGGTTGTTCGAAAGCCAATTACCTTAATCCAGGATTAGCGTAAACTTTTGTTTCATGTTTTCAACTTTTTGGTCACAGTTTCCTTTGCTTATTTTTGTTTTTCAAGATTGACTTCTTCTAATGTAAAGTTTTTCTGAATATCAGCCTTGAACAGCATTTGGGAGTAGAGGATAAAACTCGTTTTAAAACCCAGTTTCTGAACAACTGGCCCAGGATGATAAATTGTTGAACTGTGATTTGTAATAAGTTTTTCGGATGATTTAAGGCTGATCCTGTAATTTTTGGATGAAAGGAGTTAACGAAGCAAGTAAAACTGTAGGATTTGAATTAAGTCGCCTTCCAAAAAATAAATAAATAAAAGATTCCGTATCCTGATAACCTGCTAATAGGGCTTCGTTGTTTGCATTTGCAAATTTAGTAACATTAGTAATGAGTTTTTACAACAAGAAACTTTAAGTTATATTACAGATGTATCTTTCTAGTAATCTTTCGCCATTTTCCGAAGTCTACCTGTACTTGAAGTTCACTGTAACTGGACAATTTGTGTTAACTGTTTGCGCATTCCACGGATACGCCCTTGTAGGCGTCTTGTTTGACTCATAAGACATGCGTTCTCGACGACGGAGCTGAGAACAGCATTTTACAGGTGAGCGAGATCCTGGGTGACGATGTGGCGCGGAGATTCCATCGACCAGTAGATCGTGATATATCATTAAAAAATCACGCAACAAATGACGAAAACGAGTGAAAATTATGACATACTTCATCTCTTTGCACCAGTCTAACCTAAATATTGCCTCTCATTCTTTTGACGTGATCGCATGAATCAACAAAGTACCTGAATGACGTCATTATAAACGAACAGAGGTGACTGAGCTCATTCTTGCCGCCAAAATATTGAACAAAAATGCAAAAACACATCATAAATACAAGGAGCACGAGACTTAGAGGCCTTCGTTTTCTTGTCACGTCACTAGGGTTTACTAAACAAGTTTCAATCAAACGCAGAGCTCAACAATGGTTTTGCAGCAGTAAAAACCACTCGATTTCGATTCAGGCTAGGACGTTCAACAACCAATCATCGCTTTCTGAACGCAAAATTCGGTAAGGAATCGCAAAGTAGCGAGGAAGAAACAAATACCTACGGGTAAAGTTTCATAGACAGGAAGAATTTGAGGGTCTACACTTGCGTGACCAGATAGAATTGAAGCTGGTGGTAAAGCCTACAAACCAAATCTAGAGCTTTTTTAAGATTGTAGTCATACTACTATTCTGTTACTAGCTGAGACGGAAATTCGTTGCGATTTAACCAGTAACATAAATAGCTGTATGTTAAACTGTCTGAGATCTGCTGTCTAAGAACCCTAGAAACTTGTCAAATGCAAAGAACATTAAAGTGAAGCATTATTTTCGAATAAAGGAAAAATGAGCAATGTTAAGTTTTATGTGAAAATAATTGACCATATGCAATGTCATGCCCGCGTAAAAAAAAAACAATTGCACTTGCGCGAGAAGTTTAAGAAAATACGTTTAGTCGTTACCAGATATATCCCAGTTTTTACGCTTGCTAAAGTTTTCTAAAGCTAATCTTGGCGTTTTTGTCAAATGTGACCGGCGTCAGTTATATTAAGGAGGAAACTCGTGAATATTTCATTACTGCTGCCGGTCTCAACAGGAAAAAAGGCGATCGCAAGCGATCAATGGATCACAGAGCGTATTTCTGTAACACTAACAAGACAAAGCACTTTCTGGCGTGAACGGACTTGAACATCTTTTGAAAAGTCATTCATTCAAACTTTCCTCGACCCGTTGAAAAGTAGTCGAGGAAAGTATGAATGACGTTAATGGTGACTGACCGTTTGGATTAGTTGTTTACTCTTCCCATTGCTGAAAAGCTAATAATACAAAAAAAATTGAAATTTAAAATTAATGTAAATCGCCTTACCACGCACTTTGGCAGCTGAATTTCGAGTCTTTGTCCACCTTCCATGGAAACGTACGATATTCCTAATACACGTGTGTAGAAAATTCACGCCACCTTCCGGAATTTAGTTCAAAGTTCGGCTTCTTGTTCCTATCCATCACGTGCAACCGGCTCGTACCACATAATTGACCAATCACAACTCGCATCATCCGTCTGCGCTATAACATGATTGGTTGAAGATTGGCTTCCGGTTTTGAGCGTACAAAGCCTTTAGTTCATTCACCAACTCGTCAGTCGAAAGATGGCGGACGGTGTGAGAGGTTCATCCCAACACATGGAACTTGAAATGGACGATAAATCACGCGCGAACAATGAGGTAGGTCGCGAATTTCGCGATAAATGCCGCTTTTTCGCCGTAACTTTGGTAAGGTAAACGCTTTCTTCTGCGTTAATACCTGCGTTCCAAAGTTGTGATTTTTTTCTCTTTGTAGCGGAAATACAATGAAGCGTATTTGGCAGGAGGAGAGGCGGGAACTTTAAACGAACAGGACTCAGAAATCGCGGAAGAATTTGATCCGTGGGCTTTGCCTGAACTGCAGGATCTTGGGCCAAAGTGGTCAGGTGAGATCGCATCGATTTTTCCCAGTTTTGCGATGAGCTGTTTTTTTTGGTGAGTTTCCTCGTTAATACTAAGTCAACTTCCGATGAATATCCACAGAAATTACCAACGAAACCTCACCAGAGTATTTAGTGTTTGTTCAGAAATGCCAAGCCATTCTAAATAAAGGAATTAAGCGAGCTATTTGGAGAAAATTGGATAAAATTTCTGACTGCCGGGTATCTAGTTTTTTGAAAGCACTTCCCGGCTGCCGGGTATCTAGTAAATACTTACATGCTACTATACGTTATGCGCCAACAGAGCTCGATGGCTGTGGAAGGGTAAAGCGCGTGTTTCTGGTGACCCTCAAGATCATTCTTCTTCTTGGTCTCTTGTACCTGTTCATCTGTTCGTTGGATTTCCTAAGCAGCGCCTTCCGATTGCTGGGCGGAAAAACCGCTGGTGAAGTGTTTTCCCGCGATAAAATTCTTAGCAACCCTGTCGCTGGGCTCATGATTGGTATTCTGGCTACAGTACTCGTGCAGAGCTCATCAACTACAACTTCCATCGTTGTGAGCATGGTTGCTGCTGAGAGTAAGTAATGTTCGTTATTACGTCTTAAGCCTTTCTTGAACCTGGAACCTCTAATATCGAGTCTTAAGTGGATGATTTTAAACCAGTTCGAATGACTTTGCATAAGTTGTGTTCGTTATTATTGTGTTATTTAAGCTATTTTTGATCCTGAAACCTGTAATATCGAGTCGTAGTGGATGATAAATTCTAGCTCCACGGTCATCGAAAAATTCAACTAGAAACATACGGCAGGTTGGTGTTATTGAAACTTGAAGGGGTTACAACATGGCCTGGGCAGATATTTAATCTATAACACGCTCAAATGTTGATGTGGGCTTTGAACCGGGTATTATTACTATATTTTCATTAACCCCATGGTCCCATGAGACTTCTAAGTTCATTCTTGCATTTTGATTAGTCTAGTTTACATCATGTCACTATGGTCACCCCATTCATGGGCAGTAAATTTAAAAATGCATGAAGTACATTAATATTGGCATTTTTACCAACAAGAGGTAACTGTCATGGAAGAAATTCAATTCTGAAGAGCTTAGAAGATGCCACTGAGTTGATGTGATACTTTACACATATGAAAGTTTTTTATTTGTGTTGCAGACAAAATCAATGCACAAATATTGTTATCCAAAAGCATGGAATTATACAATACGTAACTACTGTTGATATTAAAGTTTACATCTCTGGAAGGAGAACAGGCCACAGTTTTTACCAAAAAATGAACGTTGGCCATGACAAAGTCACGGCTGCACAGGCCGACGGTGAAAAAGGATTTGTTGAATATCGCTCACCTTGTGATATTTTGTCAAATGGAATAGAGCTTGTCTTTATTTTTTTGTTAAACCTCGTTAACCAACATTAAATTTAAAGTGAAGTAAACAAACAATTTAGCAAATGTATTTAGAGATTTTCTGTTAAATTGAAGCAGAGCACTCACATATGAATACAAATCAAAAGGGGTTTGCAATTTTGTTTGTTTTTTGTACCGGACATATAAGTAGTACTAAAGTGTATTAAGACGGAATCCACCAGAAGTTCAAGTAACAAGTGGACAAAAACCTTGTACCAAGATTATAAACATCGTATTGCAAACTTCTGTACGACTGTTTTAAATATCTTCTCAAAAAAAAAATCATTTCTAGCAACACCAAACGTCAAAAACAACTGTTGAACTTCGTAAGAAACACTTGAAAGTACTGGTGAAATGAAACAGAGGATGAAATTTTACCTGTGTTTGCACAATTTCTCTGAACGTTGAAATATAATTTTTCTCGTTCCCATGGGAAATTGTTTTCGGTGTTATTTCAGGCAAATAGTTCTATCTTTAGCTTTCCCGAAATGTAAAAAGGACTGTAAAATACTTAAAATTATTCTGGTACAAGATTTTGTCCACTAAAAACTGAAATTGCTCGATTTTCTACCGGATTTCGTCTTAATTTTTATGTTGAATCTTTTGCAAATTGTTGTATACTGGAACTACACTGATTTATGAAAACATGATAATAACAAATGCACACCAATGTGTCTCATTCATTCTTTGTTATTGCCTCTACATACTTTTCTATCAATAACTAAATTGTCTTCTTGATTAATGGCCCATTCAAACTACAGTAAAAACTGGATCTAGGCCGGGTAAAAAGTGGTTCCAACCAATTTTTTTTTTTTCCCATTTACACAGCCACCAATTTGGTTTGGCCTCAATTTCAGAGTCTGAACCAGATTTTTATTAAAGTTGGAGCAGAGACACGTTTACACAGCGCTCTTGACCCATGAAAAAGAATCTGATTAGTTTTTTTATGGTTTTGAGGTCATAGCTGCCTATGGCCCCAAAACCAAAAAAAAAGTGGGTCTGGATCCATTTCATAAAAAAAAAAAAAACAGGGAATGGACCCATTTTTTTCTGTAGTGTAAATTTGCCTTAAATAGGTGGATGTCAGTTGGTTCTAATTTTGTCACATTTACTACCTTATTCTACTCAATCAAGGAGTATTTTTCATTTTTGGTCTAGGGTATTTAAAAACTCAAATTGCAGTTTATGGTTTCATTAGTCAGGCAGAATATGTTGACGGCTCATCTCAGCGGTTGTGATTTTCATCCACTTTTTCAGTTTCTGCTTTTTAGAATCCACCTGTGTCTGTAAATGTGATTGGTGGCATTCAAAAGAGAAAACGTTTGTTTAAAGGTAAGCATGATAGATTCTAGCAGAAGATTAATGATTTTTCAACGTTTTAATTTCAGTCCTGCCAGTTAAACCAGCCATTTATATTGTGATGGGTGCAAACATTGGAA
>NC_090876.1:17961168-18001168 GCF_036669935.1 Montipora foliosa
AGGAACCGCAGAATCATAAAATTTCCCCTAAAAATAAGCTTTGAACGGAAGGGAAAAATTTGGGATCCTGACTCCATGCATGATATACTAGAGAATTTCCTCTCTTCTGGGGGTTACCATACAAAATGGATTCCCACGAAAATTTTATGATTGCTCAACTCCCCTGCGACGTAGCAAGCAGGATCGTGAAGAAGTACATACCGAGGGGTGGCATGGGCTACCCCCCTCGGCAACCTTAGAAGGCGATGGTTCCTGGCCTGCTCTCCCCTTGCCAATCACACTACTTGATAGTGCGAAGGGAAACTTGATCAGGGTTAAAATCGAAACAAGTCCTTTTGCAAAGAGAGGCCTATACAAACGAGGAAGTTTGCGGAAATAAGGACATAGTGCTGAAACGCAAGGGAAAAAGGGGAAAAGCCAGCCGCAAAGCAGTTTGAAACACCCTGTCCATGGCACACAACGATCATGTTACAAAAAAACTCTTACATGCTTAACTGGAGCATTCTATTTTCGTGTGATGCCGTAGGCAGCCACGGTAACGATTCGGGCCCGTTCCTTTTTTGTTATTTTTTTTTTCTTCGTCGTAATCTTCGTAGTCACAAATGTGCATTCCCCACAGATATTGAATTAAGCTTCGAATGGGGAATCCAATGTTACGTCCTTCAGTAGTTCCAATTAGATCACCCACACTCTGAAAACGCGTTAGACCACTCGGCCACGGTGACGAAGTTATGATATCGCAATGAGAGAAACATTTAGTTTGGAATCCTTTCCGCCCGCGATGATTGACACAGCTAAACCTCACATCTGAAAGTATTTGATAAAGTGGACAAATGATTATTCTTTGAGAACGGCAAGCTTTAAATGTAATGCACCTATCAATGTTAAGCCACTAGGGAGGGGGTGGGGGGGGGGAGGGTCGGGCATAGGTGGGGGATTTGACGTTACAAATCTGCTCGTGGTACGTGGTACGGCTGTGAGGATGTATATTTTTTGTTTGACCAATATTTCGTCAGGCACGACCTAACTTCGTCTTTAGGGAGTTAAATCACTTAAATCCCTGCAGAAGTCCGGCCGTGCCTGACGAAATATTGGTCATACAAAATATATATATCCTCACAGCCGTACAACCAGCCTTGCATAATTGTTTTGTTTTTAGTCTATTAACTATTATTTGCTGGTCATGTCTCCCATGATCCGGCACGTGTACTTTATTCAGCTGGTCCTTGCATAAAAAACTGTGTACATTTATTAAGCTTTCTTCTGATGTAAAGTTTGTTACGATTTTATTGAAACTAACGCACGTAAGAACTTTTTCCAGAAGCACTCCCGCGATTTCATGTGTCTACTTTTGGCGGGAATTTTGCTATTGATCCAGTCCGAGTTTTGTCGATCCGATCCGGTCCGGTCCGGTCCAATCTAGGTTTTAACAACGGCACTTGTTTAGTAGTATCAGTTGTGGCAGTCCTCAAAATTTTAACATACTTTTCAGATGAACTATGGAACTACATGACAATTTTCCGTAATTTTCCGTTGCATTTTACAAATGTATAATTTCTGTCGCTATTTCCGCTGTTCTTTGTGGAAGATGCGGTTGGCGCATTTGCACTCTTTTGACTAACAATAATTACCCAGGATGACTTCCCCGGGGCCGGGAATTTGAATAGAAAAACTGATCTGAGTTCAAATCCCCCGCCTATTTACACGACAGCGATAGAGACAGTTACTGAAACCGTGTCGATTTGAAACTGCTGCCAAAAGTGGAACGTTTTCAAAACCATGCAGTTTCAGCTGTAGTGTAAAGGTTACTAAACAGCGAGACCTCCTTGATTTGAATACGGTTACTATTTTGGCGCGAAATTTGCTTTGTTCAGTTCAAAACAGTGAATTTAATACGTAGTGCAGCGCTCGCTTATACCATCACGACTTGGATCTTCTGGCGAAAACGGTTCCGTGTAAACACTTCCAAACCGCATCCCTTTTGACACGGTTTCGAAGTCATGAAACCGCGTTCGTGCAAACGCTGCCTGATTCTAAGATGGTCCAGGTCACTCGTGTCAAGCATTCTTCTCTCTTTGCCGTATGAAGGACTTCATTCAAGGTCGTGTTCCTGACGTCATGGTTCTACTGTTTTTACACCAATCAAATCGAACTTACCATTTTCTCAAAAGTCAGGAGCTTAAGGAATGCAAAAGTTTTGTAATCAAAATGGCGGAAGACCTGAAAGGATTTCAGGGTGCTGGTGAGAAAGTTTGCCAAATCTTTGGTGTGGAGAAACTTTTCCCGGAACGGATTAATGCTCTTAAAGCTTTCATTTCAATAGAAGGTGTTTTTTATATTAAACTTGCCAACGGGGTTCGAAAAGTCGTTGGTGTTTACAGCCAATCCTATAATTATTGTCAAACTATTGAGGACTACCCAAACTAGTTAAAAGCGGTAGCGGCATACATGCTTCATCTTGGTCACGAAACGATTTCTGTCACTGGCTTTTCAATCAATGGTAGCCGAGCACTATGATATGAGGTGAGAAAAACCGTATATTTGAGGGTTTACAGTCATGAATCTCGAACAGAGGGTAACATTAATACTTCCAAGTGTAACGTTTTCTAGCTTTATTAATATTTTTTCCTGCCTAGCGCATCAACCTCGAGCGCACAAAGGACCTGGCAATGGGAGCTAAAGTCGTTTCTTCGGGGTCCTCGATATTTAACAATTATTCCATGAGCGCGCGTTGGATATGAGATGGTAAATAGCCAACGAGGCGCGTAGCGCTAAGTTGGCTATAACCAGTCTCATATCCAACAAGCGCGAATGGAATAATTGTTTTATTAAATCCTTTAAACTCCAAAAGTTCAGAAAGTACGAAATGCGAGCGAAAAAAACGAGCAAATCATCCGAGTGAAATCGAAAAAACTTGATGAGAACCGATGCGATGTCGTGTAACACCTTGTGGTCAGACAGACGCAGGCTCATCACAAAAACATTTCTTACCTTTTCGCGTACTTCTAAACGTCGGAATTTAACCCAGCTGTCCAGAAAAACATTTTTTTTTGCTTTCTTCAGAGAGAAATTTCACTTTCCGGCGAAAAAACTTTTAGCTTGGTAACACTTAGATCAATCATTTACCATATAAGGTCAAACTAAGGTATATGAGCTGATAACCGAGATTGAGTGAACCAATCAGAGCACGAGAATTGCATTATCCGAGGTTGAGAATTTAATAAAACTGGTTATGTAACAGCGGCATTTTGTAATATCACGCAATGCTACCTCAAAGAACATTGTGTGACATCCCAAATTTTACAGCTGAGGAGGTAGCCCACAGAGCAGGCGTTTTTGTGACGGCAAACGCTTATAATAGTATTGTTTCGAGCACAGCTCATCCATTTTGAAACCAGAGCGGTGTTGGCGCGAGTGACTGACTGGGAAAGGGGGAGAAAAAATTTTCTTCCCGTAGAATATTCTTTGACTCTCCTCAGCTCTCTATCACTTTCATCATCTGAGATGGCGGCATGACCTCTCGACATTCCGATCCAATTGACACCAACATAAGTCTGCTCTGCTGCAGGCTACTGAGGAGGAGACTAATTTTACTTATGTGCTGTGCTGTATGCTTTAATGAATGAATGGTTCATGGGTCTTTGCCAGAGACTGAGAGACACTTTGAGACCACAACATGAAACTTTGACAAGCTGGTGACAGGTTAACTCTTCACGCACGGGAAACCTTAAGATGAAGGATATGCACTGGTAAAAGGCTGAGCGCATGCGTTTAGCAAGGGCTAAGGTAAGACTGTAACAGTGTCTGCAAAAAAGCAATCTTTAATTCTTGCCATTCAAAGCCTTAGATTTCGAATGATGGCCTTCTTCCCAATTACTGTTGACCGCTGTTTAAAAACAAAACGTTTTCTCACAAAAAAGTTTGCAATCACCTATCTGGCTCTCAGGGCCTCTCAACTCACCATACTGGAGAGGAAAGACCCAAGGAGCTAGTTGTGGATTCACAAGTGAAAACTTTTAAAAGCGAAGCTGAACCGTTTGGAGACGACTGGCTAGTTTTAGTTGAGCAGAACTTGTAGTTACATGACTCATGAGCTACTTTTCTTGCAATTAAACGTGTGGCAACAGATAATAAATAAAGAAACGAACAGTCTCGAGCAATTTGTAGTGTCAAAACCTCGTCCCAAGACCTCTCACTTGGCTTTTGGGCTGGGGGCGAGAAGATAGAGGTCCTGGGAACGAGGTTGAAGTGTTCACTCTAATATTGCAGCTTTATGAAATAATAAACAACGACGAGAAACCACTCTCCCCTGAACACGCGTTCTCATCAGCGGCAAATTTGGAAGAAGCGCTGGTAATATCCAAGTGGAGCCTTGCAATTTGGACAAAAGTGGCAAACATCCTTGGTGCAGTTCACATTGAGAGGAATTAGACAACATCCCAGAAAGCAGCTGTGAATAAAATAACCCGAAAATGATGTTAACATGACAGGTTCCCTTTAGTTGAAGCGTGTAACTTCTTTGCATTTGTGTCACAGTGAATTCAAAGACCAAGCTAGTAGCCTTGATGGCCACACATACTGGGGGACGGTCTTGCATAATTGATTGAGTCCCTAAGGGGATCGATAAGGGCCAATCATGCAAGCCGGAACTGAGATATCTGTATATATGATGTGAATACATGAAATTCATATATAATGGTAACAGGACTGAGTGGAGTCCATTTTGCTCTGTAATCATACGAGTGATTAACAAAATCGGACGACCGCGTAGCTGGAGTCCGATTTGCTTAATGATTACACACCGAATTGGACGACACGACACGACCATTACAATTTCTGAGAAAACAAAATTAATGCATTCCTTTTTCACTGTCTATTGTTACAAATTTGTCCATGTTGGAAAGTGGTAGGGTAACTGGTTGTTGCTATGGTGATAAATTCTGTGATTGAGAACTGCAGATTGAAATAATTTGTATGATCCTTGCGGTTTTTAGCTTTACTTAAACAGTAGCGAGAAAGGCCCGAAAATTTCAGGCCAGAACGGGGATTCAAACCCTGACCTCTGCGATGCTGGTGCTGTGCTTTACCAGTTGAGGTATCAGGCAGACAGGGAGCTGGTCTATGGCCGGGAGCTGAAACTTCCTAGTTATGGTCTCTTAAATGAAAGTGCTACAGTTAATAGTGTACCAAAGATCGGGCCACAATCCCTAAGAATAGTACACGAGGTGCAAAGCCAAGAATATTACTTACCCAAAGGTGGCCATCATTGAACATAACATAAACGCAAAGCCGCCGCTTGAATACTTTATCTCAGTGGTAATTTCAGTGTGGCAACGCCGACAAGTCATGTCTCTTGGTTCCTTCCCATAACACTTGTCGCTCCTCATCAAAAGTAACTCGGGTAACGTTAACACTGGTGTCCCATTGGCTCCAACTCCGGCAGTACCAGCCTGATTTTGTTGAGCAATCACAGCAAGTTGGCTTAACATAACCTCCACGGAAGCTGCGAGTAGGGTAAGATGGAATGTATTAGTCATGGCCATTGACCAGCAGTTGTGGACAAAACAATTGGTTTGGTGACGAGGGGTTCTTTCACTAGCGGGCGCAAAAATCAAGATTTGAGAAAAAAAAACAAACAAAAACAAACCAAAAGCCTGTCTGATTATGGTGTGGCATCGTTCAGAAAAGTGATTGGATGTTGGGTGGGAAAAATGACGCAATTATAAGGCTGGCGTGAAGGCTGGAGAATACTTTGAATTTGAGTATATTTACATTACATCTATGTAGGTTCCGGTTGCTTCGAATTTTCGTTACCAATTTGATGCCACTGTATATTTTAAGGATGGCTTTCATTAGCGACGTAAGTACAATCTCATAAAGACCATCATTCAACGTGAAAACGAATCACTAAGCGCGGGACAAAGAATTTACTAGTTCCATGCTCTTTCTTGTCGTTCCCTGTTAAAACCAACCTCGTTCCCAGGACCTTTCCATTGACTTGTGGCCAAGGGAGAGGTCCTGGGAACGAGGTTGTGTAAAAACCAGCGCTGTGAGCAGGATGTGTAAAGGGTGTTTTCATTCCAGGTGTCAGTTGTTTATCAAGTCTCTTATGCGCTATAACAACGAAAACAATTTGTTTGCGTCGCTCGCGACAAACCAGGCCTTATACTAAAGCAAATGAAAAAATGTAATTAGTAGTAATAGTTTTCACTACATCTGCCCCCGCCTAAGATAATACGGATGGCAGTTTAGGTGTTGTCTAATTAATATGTGAATAACTGTTGTAAAAATGATCGAAGATTGTTTGAAAATGTTGATACTGAGACTGCTTTTGCTCTAGCAGTTTGTGGCCGAGTCTGTCGCCCTTATTTCTGATTTCATTTGTATCTGACAACGTCGCCGAAAAATCGATTTCTGACCCAGGCAATATGGTTTTCTTTCAGATACTTTTCAACTTTAAGCTAAGTCGAAGTCGCTAACAGCCATAAAACACTTGTTTGGACGCGATGGAAGAGTTTAAAGGGAGAGATGTACCATTGGTGAGCGATCGGCTTACAAAGAAGGTCTGTATTAAAGACGGCCGGAGCCGACGACGATTGTTCTTTAGTAGGGTATGACAGACAAATCCGACGATAGGGAAGGGCATTTGACCACAATTTTGGCCCGAGGGGGCGGGAATTTGAACGATCCAATCTTCAAAAGTTCAAATGTCCGGGAGTAAAGGGAGTAAAGATTTTCAGTCAAACGGAAAATGTTGTGAAAGAGATTACTGTGCATGTCATTTCAGTTTTAGTTGTAGATTAAAATTGTTGGTTCAGTTTTAGTTGTTGATTAAAATTGTTGTTTAGTGTTTGCAAGGCTTGTTTGTTTACTGTATGCTGTTAGCTCAGGTCTTTGATCTGTTTGATCACTGCAATAAGAAAACCATCGTTCTGTTATACTGAATATGCCCTTAAGTATTTGGGTTAACTTACAGTTCTTTGCCTTTACTTCATGGTTTCATTTAAAATACAAACATTACAACCAAAATTATAACATCGTATTAAGAACATTCCTCAGGCTGAGACTGAGTCGATTGAGAACGTTTTTATTTTGGTGTTTGTATTTTAAACGAAAGCATGAAATAAAGGCAAAGAAATGTAAATTAACCCAAGATCTTAGTAAGTACTCTTGGTATCCAAAGCGAAAATTGGGGGTAACCATGCATTTTTGAGAGATAATTAAGCTTCAATTTGAGAAAGAACGCCATACATTGCTTTGTATTTTAAAGATTTTTACAAATATTATTCATGAATTATCTTTGAAAAATGCGTGGATACCCCCAATTTTCTTCTTGGATTTTAATAACACTTGTTAAGATCTACATTTCCTGCACAATCATGAACCGGGGCAAAAATATCTTTAATTAGTAGGCACCGTCCTTAAGTGTCGATATCTTTAGCTTACAAACAGCTAATAGGCCATATCACACGGCAGCCATGTTGAGTCCCGATGGATTAAAAACTTTTGTCTTTGCGCACAGAAACTCACTCCAAAATATTTTAGCTGGAGGCTCGGAGTACGAAATCTCTTGTCTATGGCCAATATGGCAGACGCGCGAATAAGGCCCATTGGGGACACTACCACCACCCCGCAAAAATTCATGCAATTTGTACGTCCGGCTAGGAATAATGCCTTTGATAAGAGAGATGATACTCGTGTCTCTTGTCAATCATCGAAACAAAAGTCTCTGTGCGCATTCCAATTACGTGGAGTGCCGTAGGTATCCAACGTCATAAAATGGGCGGAATTCCGTTTTAATCTTGGGCGCATCTCGACACATTTTTTTTTTTTAATTTAGAGATGTTTAAAATGTTTTGCATTTTCGTTAGCCGTTAGCAACTTGAGTTTACGTCAGTGACTTGAAAGTTTGCCATGAAATTAATAGGCAGAAGAAAAATTATTTGGCGGTGTGTGATAGTTGTTTGCTGCATTTATTTGCTATTGTTTTTCTGTGATACTGTGAATGGTTGAGTAGAGTGTTGATTTATAAGACAACGTGTTCACCATTCGACTCGTGTAACGACAGCTCAGCCTCAACATTCGCACCGGGCCGAGTCCTAAAGGCTTTGTTAATCAAACCAGTGTGTTTACTCGGCCAGAATGCCAAACATCCGAACCAGTGTGTTAAATACGCCAGACTTAACTGATTAGAATGTAATGTGAAGAGCCAAGTATCTACCCCATATGAACCATGTGAGCGTTAGCCCTACTGATGGAAATGGGCCCACACAAGGACAGAGAAAAACTCTGACCAGGGAGGGAATTGAACCCACGACCGTGGGTTGACATGGTTCATATGGGGTAGATACTTAGCAGTTCACATTACCCTCTAATCAGTTAAGTCTGTTCAAATATAAGTGCTACACGGCCAACGTTTACAAAAACGTAATCCTTCCTTGTTAAATACGCCAGTTTGTTAAACGCTTTGTCTTATGAACACGAATTTTCAAGCAATTTATCGCTGAATCAACGTATTCATGCACAACTATTGAAAGAGTTTATTCACTTGGCGCAGTATTTCGTCATCAAGCGTTAACTCAAACATTTGGTTCTCTGCATTTTTGCATACTTTTATGCATGGAGAGTTATGACCAGTAGATATACTCTTCCAAAAATATCACAGTTCAATTCACGAATCGGTCATTCAGTATGCTTTGTGTAAGGTTTTATGTAATATTGTTATTCTTGCTGACGTTGAGCTCACATTTTAAGTAGAAGATCGATAAATAGTGCTTGTGATAAGGTCAATTCTATCGATGTTTATGCTATTTTCCATCTAATGCAATGTGGCACTGTTAAAATTTATAAATACATTTGGAAATATTTGTTCAGAAGAATTCCTCATGTTTCATGATCACATCCTGACCCGTGGAAGCTTTATAAATCTTTTTGTTATCTCGAACGAAGAAACATGTTGGTTGGATTAAAAGGAAAAAAAGAACACAAGTAGACGGTCACATCATGATCAGGAGACGAAGGATCGAAAGTATTTCATCAATTTATTATTGTTTAACCAGGGAACTTTTCATGTGCAGATGACTGTTTTCTTGACCTTAGCTTTCCTATTTTTATTGATTCTCTGAAACAAATCAACCGGAATCAGTTTTTTTTAAGTATTGGCTTTAGGCATGTTTACAGTTAGAAATTTATAATGGAGAAATTGATATCACAAGTATGGGCTTAATTCACATTATTTTTTGTCATACAACAAAGAATGCAGTTTGTTCATCATTTTGAAAACTTTCCCCCGCTTACAAGGGATTGCAGCTTAAATAACTCTCTCTCAATCAGTAAACTCGACTGAGTTTATAACTAAGTGTTTTATCAACCTCTCGAGTTCGTCTTACAACGGGTGTGTAAAACTACTCTAACAAAAAAAGCAAACCTAGACTTATATGTTCATGTGTCGCATAATCTAATGTCTTATTGGTCGTTGAGAATCAATGAAAGTCCATTCAAGGTTACATCAATTAATGGCGCTAATTAAGAAAATGAAGCCTGGCCTAATCGAATTACGGAGTCTCCTACACATGTAATAATCAACAAAGTTATGTAATAATCTCTTTTAAAACTAGAACACAAAACGAACATGTCTTCGTTGAAAGAACTTTGTCTTTTAAAATAATCAATTATTGTTATAAGACATTGAGTTCTCGATTTATTGTATCATGTTGTGATCACAATCAATATTGTTCGTCACAAGACATTTCCTGTGTTCGTATACCAATCTTTCCATCTAAGGTCCACACCCCTTTTGCAACGCAAAGGACAAAAATACAGTCTTGTCATATAGAAGCAACATTGATTTTAAACATGGTACAAGCGTTGCATTTTTGTTTTAGGATTTATACACCATACTTGTTGCATATAGATATTTTTACGCAAAGGATGGACACCGGAAGTGAACATTTCGCAAGCCAGGACAGTCGTCTAATCGTCTCTCACAGAGGAAAAAAGTACTTATCACTATATAAATATGAAAACAGCTCATTTCCGTTTGCCGAATCTTCCTTTTATACAATTAAATTTGGTTGTTTAGTTGTTTCTAATCTCTTCTCTTCATTTTAGCATTGTAGGCCAGATTACCACATTAATTTTTCTTTAAGCTACTTTGTTGTCAAAAAAGGCATCCCACGTAAACGCCATTGTTGGGGCGTCTTGTTTCATGTACTTCATCTCACAAAGAAATAACAAAACTCGAGGAATGTGAGCTAGAAAATGATGCTGGAAACCAAAACAGACTGCAACAAGGGCCAAGTCGCACTATAGAGGGAAATTTAAGATTTATTCTAGACCAACAAAAAATGAAATCGGCCAGGGACAAAAAATTTGGCAGGATAGCTATGGTCGCACTTGAGAGCAAATCTGTAAACAAAACATCACGCCATGCAGTGAGCGATGGGCTGGGAATTCCTCGTTCATTTGTAAACATGAAAGGGCTAGGCAAGCCAGGATAGATATGTCTTGGCGGATATTATGGAAATTGTTGCATTTCGAAGCGAAAATATTGGTCACCGGGATTCCCGACGTTGCATGATCAACATGCAACGTGATCAATTTTACCGCGATGTCTATTACATATCACCTGTCAAATCATTTCCGAACCGGCGACACACCCTCCTTGCTTTTTGTTTTCCAAGACTGTTATCAGTTTGGCATTCTCGTTCCCAGAGCTGCGATCCTCTTGGCCATGCAGAGGTAGTCGACGGCATCTGTGAAGTTTGTCCGTGCACCACCAAACCGGTCGACTTGGCTTTTCATTGTGATGACAGATTTTTGACATAAGTGAACACTTTTGTCCTCAAGTGTGACTTGGCCCAAATGACGTCAATTATTTATAACCCACTTAGCAAACAATATTAAATGTCCATTAGCCGGTGTGACGTGTTTCTTGTTGTCGGAAATTTGTCTGTTGTGAGGGTGCACGTACTTTTGAGGACAGTATTACGTGGAATGACATGCATACCACGTTATATAACCAGTTGAGTTCTTTTTGATCATAGTCACAAATGTGCATACCCCAGGGATAGGAGATTACCCTCTTGATAAGGTTCCCGTATGATACAACAGGGGCACCCAACGTCAATTTTCGCAAAATATCTGTTCGGAGGACGGTTTGAGGTCTAGAATTTTCCTAGAATTTTCGGAACATTTGTTGTAAAATTTCTTGCTTGCCTGCCTGTCCTAGGATTTTCGAAGTTCTAAAAAATGGTATAATTGCTCATTTTTAGCGGATTTTTACCCCAAAAAGGTCACCTAGAATTTTCGGAAGCCTTTTTCCTGGCTGAAATTTTCGAAAAGGTGAGTTTTGATCCGTATAGTTTTCGGATCACTAGACTTTCAGTTAGGAAATCCGAACAGATGAAAAAATTCTAGGGGATAAAAACATGCCTATATCTACCGTTTAAATACTAAAATACGTTTAACGATGCTATGTCTAAGTGGTTTTGAATAATATTCTCGTTGGGTGCCCCTGATACAACCGGAGCCATCGCGCCCCGAACTCGGCCTAACGACCAGCCTTCATCTAGCCAGCGAGCAGGCTCTCCGAGGGACTGGGGCTGCGCGGGAGATTGAATGATTCTACCCCAGCCCCAGTCCCTCGGAGGGCCTGCTTGCATGCTAGCCTTCATCGGGTTTAAATACACTTCCGAATAAACCTGATGAAGGCTAGTATCGGCCAGCCGAAATATCAATCGTCCGAGCTATAAATTTTTCAAGTATTTTCGCTAAAAAAGGACATTCAAATCTCGTACTCGTCATCCGAAGGTCCCTCTTAAAACATTTACGGGTTCCTCATTTCGGGTTAAGCCAGACGATAAAATGTAAACAAATGCAGTAAACACCCCCATGTAAGAACCTAGATTCTTTCCAAGCTACGGCTAAAAAAGTGAATTTTCAGAAGTCTGGCCTCTATTGTTTGAATGCAAGTAGACCTTCAGGCTTCGCAGGCCTATTGATTTCATTTTAGATGTTACAGTTTTATATCAACATTTCATGTCTAGAACATTGAGGACATACATGTAAAGAGCAAAATATGCTGTAGTTTTGCTTTATGGTCATTATTTCAAGTACCTAGAAAAATTACATGCCCTTAGCCTAACAGCCAATTGTCATAGCCTAAAACTACTGTAAATACCATTTTACAAATCGAAGTCGTTGTTCCAGTCGCATGAAATTTCAAGGGTGCTCTAAAATGAAATTTTTAGTCTAACAGGTTCTTAAATTAAATATACTGAAATTGCAGTCAGGAATTTGCATAATGACTATAAGAAATGTTGGATACTGACTTATTTGAACGTCAAACGACCGAAAACCGTCGGTCATCCTCGCTTTGAATTTGACAAAAAAGCCGAGGATGACCGAAGGTTTTCGATCGAAACGTCTTTATCAACTTTTCAGTGAACGTCGTTTCACGTTCAAATAAGTCAGTGTCCAATATTTCTTATAGTCATTAGGTTCTTAACTTCTAGGTTCTTATATGCGGGTGTTCACTGTGTATAATGAATAGCGCTATGGTGTATAGTGATGTTGCCTCAAGCCTTGCAAATAAACTTTCAGCGTTACGACTAAAGTTAACTTCGATGGAATCACGAAAAGTCAAAGATCGGAAGACAGCTGAAGGGAGATTATTTTTGGGGGTACTATTTTCACTAACGAACAAAACAAGCCTTGACTATGAATTTGAAAAATCTGGTTTGCTTTGATCCCCAAAGGGTGTACGGCTTCATCCCCATTCGCTATTTCTGTTGTTCAAGTTTATAATTCTCCACAATAAAGGTTGGTTTAGAGGGAAATACAGTTACATTAGGAGAACATGATTGAGTGGGAATTTTTGGTTCCTACGTTTAAAGCTAAGTGATCTTTAATTTTATAAGGGAATTGAAAATTGCATTTTTTCTGCTTATTTTCCAGTGTGCAAACGCAGGAAAACACTCAAGAGGCAAGCAATCTGAATTTCCGGCTTCAACCCGTTTCGTCCCAAAACAATATTGCTAAACAATTTTCAAGGACCTTGTCTTCTCAACTGAATGCACCATTGCACATGATCATTCGTAAATATATTATCCCGTTTTTTTTTTAAATCAAATGAAGCTCATTGCCGTATTAGCATTAGTTGCGCTAGTGGCAATTACCTTGGTTAAAGTTAAAGAAATACATTCATCGTGGGGGTCACTTAACTTTTAAATCTCAAAGACGCCTGCTTTCAAAGCGGTTCAAATGGACTAAAGTTAACTCCATCTTTCCTGCTATTTTCCATTGCCATATAGCAATTGTAAATAATGATCTTCGTCGTGTTGCTGCAAATTCTGAATTGTTTTCACAACTCAAGGAGTTCTGAGGTTCAAAACTGAAAGAAAAATGTACTTTGACCTGTACTAAATGTGTCGTCAAAGCGTGGCGAACAAAACAAGACAGGAACTTCTGCTATTTGTACGCACAGAATTTGCAGTACACGCAGGGACTTTTCGATTCAGTTTTCACAATGCAAAGACAAAGCCTTTATTCCCCACGGACTCCAAAATGGCCGCCTAGTGATAAAGGTGAATCAGGGTTGTTTTGTCGCCCTGGAGGTAAAGATTGCGCGGGAATTATGATGGAACTGATGATAATTCGCAGCTCACTGACAAATCGCGATCTGTACACATTTGCAAGTTTAAGGTAAATCAGATTGCGTAAAAAAGCGCTGTTCAAACTTAGGTAATGACTTGATTCAGCGTGTTTAATATGCAATAATTTTGTGGTCCAAGAGTTTGAATTTGGAACGGATAAGTGCATGATCAACACAAACGATTTCAACTGAAGCGACTGATCCCTACCAAGTCAAAACTCAAAACGTTCCTGATGTCATGAAAGGACCTGCGAATACTTGTAAAAAGAGCAGAAGGCAATTCTCGGGCTGACGACGGAGAACAGCATTCTAGCGCGAGATCTTCTGATTTTGGGTGACCATGTGGCGCGGAGATTCCATCGACCAGTAGATCGTGATATCATTAAAAGAACATGCAAGAAGTGAGGAAAACAAGTGAAAATAATGAAAAAATTTCTTTGCACCAGCCTAACGCACTCAAACTAGGAAATATACGTGGAAATATGGGGTGTGATCGCATGAAGTAACTGGATGACGTCATTATAAGTCATTATAAACACACAGATGAGACTGAGCTAATTCTTGCCGCCAAAATGTTGAACAAAATTGCAAACACACATTGTCATGTCACTAGAGTTTACTACTGACAAGTTTCAATCAAACGCAGAGCCCAACAATGGTTTTGCAGCAGTAGAAAGCACTCGATTTCGACTCAGGTTAATACGTTCAACAACCAATCATCGCTTTCTTAACGCAAACTGATTTGGTACAGAATCGCAAAGTAGCGAGGTAGGAACAAATGCCTACGGGTGAAGTTTCTTCTTTTTGAGGGTCTTACACTTGCGTGACCAGATAGAATTGAAGCTGGTGCTAAAAGCCTAACGAACTTTTTAAAGATTATTATTATTATTATTATTATTATTGTTATTATTATTATTATTATTATTATTATTATTATTATCATTATTATTATTATTATTATTATTATTATTATCTATCAACAAATTGAATGTCTCAAGAACTTACCATTTCGCGCTGTTGATAGCAGAGATCCTGAGAGGGAAATTCGTTGCGATTTAACCTGTAACATAAATTGTTAACTGCCTGAGATCTGTTGTTTAAAAACCTTCAAAATATAGCCGCGTCAAATGCAAAGGACATTTAAGTTTAGCATTATATTCGAATTCGATTCGAATTCACTACTTGCACAAATCCCATAATACACCTCTTTTACCCCCAGAAAATCTGCATAGGCATTGTTTTCGACTTCTCTTGGGACATTTTCATGTCCAAAGAGAAATTGCAAAAAATGGTTATGCAAAAGTCTTGGCTGGTAATAGAGGTGTATTATGGGATTGTGCAAGTAATGAATAAAGGAAAAAATATCTGCTTTTTCTCAATTGACCAGTCACGGTGCAATACCATACCCGCGCAAAAAACTCAATTAATCGTGGGTGAAAATTTAACACTTATCAGTCTATTGAATGGAAAATGTGTTAGAAAAGATTCAATTACTGCTTAAAGAAAATGCTTTTAGTCGTTACCAGATAAATCCCAATTTTTACGCCTGCTAAAAATATCAAAAGCTACTCTTGGCGTTTTATCAAATGCGACCGGCGTCAGTTTTATTAGGGAAGAAACTCGTGAATATTTTATAACTGCTGCTGGTATCAACAGAAAAAAAAAGGGGATTGCAAGCGATCAATGGATCATAGAGCGAATAATAATAATAATAATAATAATAATAATAATAATAATAATATGGACCACAAGCAGAAGATTGTCACCATCGTAAAGATGAGTTGTACATGGGTGGACAACAGCAGAGCTGCAAAAGACCAGGATAAGACAGAGAAGTATGCCCCCTTGCGGCTGGAACTAAAACAACAGTTCAAAGGATACAGCATAGACCAGCACAACATCATTCTAGATGTACTGGGAGGATAGTCCAAAGGACTTGAGAGAACTGTAAGGGTTTTGGTGGGAAGGAAGAGTAAAGAAGTCTTGATAAAGATGCAGACGTCCGAGTTAGCTTCAAGAAGTTACACATTGCCCGCCACTTCAAAATAATGACATAAGATGAGACACTAGTAGAGCATTTTCTAAGTATTTTAATGTGACATCTCAGACAAGTATTTGTAAAGTTTTTTTTTTTCAAGCTCTACTTAGAAGAAATTTTAATGTATTAGTTTCTACAATTAGTTTTTTATTTTAATGTTCTTATTTCCCGTTGGCCTTTAAGCTAGGTTACGCTACAGCACCCTACTGTGCCTTAGCTATCGTTTAGCATACACAAGTTTACACTGCTTTATGATAATAATAAGAATAATAATAACAATAATAAGAATAATAAGAATAAGAACAATAAGAATAAGAATAAGAATAAGAATAAAAAGAAGAAGAAGAATGATTTATTGACATTCCACGAGGTGGCTCTTCTATGCCAAATAATGACAATAGATGCTAAGTAAGTACAATTTAACTATATATAACTGTGCTACGTAATTACAACATGTTTCAAAAATGAAAAACTAAATAGTCAAGTCAAGTCAAGGGGTCAATTTTTATTTAACTCACACAGAGTATTATGCACATAAAAGTTAGGATAATTCACAAAGTAGTGTTAAAACAAAATCGTAGATACATATTGCACAATAGAAAAGAATTACAATAATTTACAATACCCATGTAAGAGTATTAAGGAGAAGAAAGAACAGAAGTTACTAAATATTTGTTATGTGTGTAGCGTTTGGGGCACCTAGTTGGTAAACTAATCGAGTAGGAGCCTCAAATTAAATACAAATAATAATAACAAATTTTATTTAAAGAGTATTACTTCTTATACCAACTACTAACTTTAAGTTTAAAGAATTATGTTAAACATATTACGTACAATACTCAAGAATCAATAACACTATTATAATCGTCAATCATAGAGTTCTTTATATTTTGACCAAAAGTAGAAAAGGGAGTAATTTGTTTAAGACGACTTGGCAATGAATTCCATGCAAAGTTTATTACCACGCTAATGAAGGGAACGAATACCAAACTGGGTTTACAAAAAGTTCTCGATTTAGGCCATGTTTACAAGCAGATAGGGTAACCCTAGTGCTAGGGTTACCCTAGCAAGAGGGTTAGCCTAGCACTTACACATTTCTTCTTTTATTCATCGACGTGTTTACAAGGCAGCTAGGGTTACCCTGGCGCTAGGGTACCCCTATTTGAGTGCTACGGTCACCCTAGCGCTAGGGTAACCCTAGCTGCCTTGTATACACGTCGATGAATAAAAGAAGAAATGTGTCAGTGCTAGGGAAACCCTCTTGCTGGTAAACCCGGGCTATCTTTTACCCTCCTGCTAGTGTAACCCTAGCAGTAGGGCAACCCTACCTGCTTGTAAACAGGGCCTATGACGTGATTGACGAGTATAATACGAATGGACGGAAGATGTTAACTTAAGAATATCAGTAAAACAAGAAAGATTTATTTTATGAAAACACTGATAAACAAAAGTAAGAATTTTAAGGTGAATGATATCACAAAAGTTTTAAAGATTGAGAAATTTGAGGGGTCTCATTAAGGAAAGGTTCTGAATCCAAAGCAAGTTTAGAAAATGTCATGATAAGTATTTGCTTTTGTAAGGTGGTCAGAGGCTTTAAGTAGGTGGAGTATGTTAGACCCTACACATGAATACCATAAGTGAGAAAGGGCTAGAATAGTGAATAGTAAAGCATATTAAGTACATCGTTATTTATATAGTACCTCAATTTTGAGAAAATTTCTACAGTTCTTTGATAGTTTGAGGCAAAGCTCGTCAATATAGTTCTTCCAAGTTAAGTTTGGTTTTAGGGTTAGGGTTAGGGTTAAGGGTTTAGCGTTAGGGCTAGGGTTAGGTAACACCAAGTTATTTAACTGCGTTAACTTGTTTGATGTTTAAAACATCAATTTTTTAATTAAATGACTCGTAAGGTTTCATTTTCTTACAATGAAAAAGAAGAAAATTAGTTTTTACTATAACTATAACTATTAACTATATTTAAGGGAAAAGATTCTTTTTCCAATAATAGTCATACCAATAGCTTAGCTAGTGAAAAAAAAATACTTTTTACACTTATTTGTAAAGTCTCGACGATCAGTAGTGTTCCTGCATGTTTGCTGGAAGCTTGTTAAATAACTTAGCAGCACAGTCTCGTAGCGTACCAATAACTTTAGGTACTCTAAGCTTTGCTCACTGGAAGATCTGAATGTTTTAACAGGTGCGTATTCTTCAAGCTTCAGATATGATGGCCAGTGTGAGTGATTTACTGTATGATGCCTTGCCGATTAGTTTTTACAGATTTAAGTCTCTACAGTAGGTAACAGGTAGTCAATCAAGATCTAAGACCTCCGACTCTTCGGCAAAACGATTTAACAGGGGCAGCCAAAGATAATATTCGGTGAAATATGTGCTCGGGAGAGTCAAACTTTTCTATAGGTATCCGAACAGATGAAATTCTTCTAGTTGCTAAAAACATCTCTCTTAGACAGTCTTTATGCATTACAAGGAGCAAAGAAATGTCTCTCAAAGGTTTTTGCCCGTTGGGTGTCCTTGATTTAACATAAAAGCGGCCGCGGATAGTTGCACGCTGTAAACGCTTCACTAGATAAACTGGAAGAGGCTAGGACACCACATCGTTGTAGTCAATTCTTGATAAAACAAGACTTTCAGATAGAGGCTCTTTAACGTGAAAAGGTGAAGGTTCTATATTTCTGTGACACTAACAACACAAAGCAGTTTCTGGCGCGAGTGACATGCATGAATGGTGACTAACGCTGTTTGGGTTCTGAAACAAGGTTGTTCACTTTTCCCACTGCTGAAAAGGGAAGCCTAAGAATAAAAAAATTGAAATTTAAAACTAACGTAAATCGCCTTACCACGCTCTTTGCCAGCTAAATTTCGAGTCTTTGACTACCTTTCATAGAAAACGTAGGCTACCTACAATACACTTGTGAAGTATATTTACTCCATCTTCCGGAATGCAGATCAAGGCTTGTTCTTACCCATCACGTGCAACGGGCTCGCACCATATAATTGACCAATCACAACTCGCATCATCCGGACATACGACATGACATGATTGGTCGGAGACTAGCTTCCAGTGCTGAGAGTACAACCCTTTCGTTCATTCAGTAACCCGTCAGTCGAAAGATGGCCGCCGGTCTGAGTAGTTCATCGCAACTGGCGGCAGTTGAAATGGAGGATCAATCACGCGCGAACAATGAGGTAGGTCTCGAATTTCGCGATGACAACCTCTTTTCGCGATAACTTTGGTAAGGTAAAAGGTTTCTTTTCGCATTAATTCCTGCGTTAAAAAGATCTGTTTCAAGAATGAAGAATGGGTTGATAGCTCCGAGTTTTGCGTCAAAATACGGTCAAAACGCCATTGCCTATAGAGGGGCGCCTGTCCTCTGGAACGCCATTGGTCGTTCAAAATGTTCTGTTTTAGATTGCACGGACATGAAATCCTTTTTGAAAAATGTCGTTAAATGTTATGCTTTTAACGATTTTAATTTCAACGTTTAAGCCCCGCAAATAATCAACATTTCATATATTTTTAACTGTCTTTTTAATTTTTTAAAATGCCTATTGTATTATGAGTGATTTATTTTATTCTCTTGAATGTAGTTTTAATAATGTTTATCATTTTATCACTAATTTGTAATTTTGTACACGACCCTACAATCTTTTATCTTTGAATTTAATATCTTGTATAAATAAAGGTTGTATTGTATTGTATTACTTTATTGTAAAGTTGTGATTTTTTCCTCTTTGTAGCAGAAACACAGTGAAGCGAATTTGGGAGGAGGAGAGGAGGGAACCCTAAATGAAAAGGATCCCGAAATCGCGGAAGAATTTGATCCGTGGGCTTTGCCTGAACTGCAGGATCTTGGGCCAAAGTGGTCGGGTAAGATTGCATCGCATTTTACGATGAGCTGTTTTTCGGTGAGTTTCCTGCGTTAACATTTGAATTAAACCACTACTTTACATACTCGCCAACAGAACTCGATGGTCGTGGAAAGGCAAGGCGCGTAGCTCTGGTGAACCTCAAGATCATTCTTCTCCTTGGTTTGCTGTACCTGTTCATCTGTTCGTTGGATTTCCTAAGCAGTGCCTTCCGATTGCTGGGCGGAAAAGCCGCTGGTGAAGTGTTTTCCTCCAATAAAATTCTTGGCAACCCTATCGCAGGGCTCATGATAGGTATTCTGGCTACAGTACTTGTACAGAGCTCCTCAACTACAACTTCCATCGTTGTGAGCATGGTTGCTGCTGAGAGTAAGTAATATTTAACACAGGGGTTGGTGTCAGTGTAACTTGAAGGGGTTACAACATGGCCTGGGCAGATATTTAATCTATAACACACGCAAGTGTTGATTTAGGCTTTGTACAGGATGTTATTAATATATTTTTGTCAACCCCATGGTCCTATGAGAGTTGTACTTTTAGTTAGATAGATAGAACCTATATTTAATCACGAAAATCTCATCACTTTCATTGTTAATTTCAGTTTACAGTGTCCCCAATTAGTGCTCCAGCGCTAGAACGACTAGATACTTCAACAAAGTTCCTTTCCTTTCCTTATGCTAATTACAATACATAACAATACAAATTTAAAATCTTAAACAACTGAATACAAGCTATTGATAGTACTTAATATCTAAGATAACAATGTAAAATCTGCTTTCCATGAGAGTCGTGCTATATCAATAATTAATTAATTAAAAATTAAAAATTAACTAAACGTCGAATGGCAAACAGCCCTTCATTCCCAAAGAGAATTACCATGCCACGGCCAGACCGTTAATGGTTTTAGCATGATTGTCCAGGTGATATGGAAATTTATATTCTTGCAGTTTCATTAGTATGGCTTTCATCATGTCACCATGGTCACCCCATTCATGGCCACTAAAACGTAGAAACGGATGACGTCCATTTTGTAATTTTTACCAAGAAGAGATAATTGCCATGGAATAAATTTAATTCTGCAGAATAGATACCACTGAGGTGCTGTGACACTTTACATAGGAGAGTTTTTATTTGCGTTGCAAAGACAATCAAATGCACAGAATTCAAAAGCATGGAAGTATACAAAACGAACAAATGTTTATTGAAGTTTTCCATCTCTGTGAGGAGAAAAGGCCACAGTTTTTTCAAGAAAATGAGTTTGATGTTGTGAATTGCTCTAGTAACGGCACGACAAAAAAAAAATCATATGTGTGAAAGCATTTGTCGCCTGAGTTAATATACTAAGACAATAATAACATTATTCATTAATTTATGGCTCAGTGAATATTTTCATATAACACAAATCCTATTCAAGAGGTTAAATAATCCTTCATAGTTCCTTTGTTTGAGATGAGAATGTTTTTAGGTGTCATTTGTTAAACTGCATACCACGTCCTAACCTGTAGATTGATAGATTTGTCTTATTTAAGAATGGTGTAGGAGGAAGAAGATGCAAGTCATCCCAATAATGCTGTGACAGTTCTAAGTAAATGTTCAAGAAGAATGTGCAAGCTTTAGTTATTAATTATGTGAAATTTGTGTGGCTTTTAACAAAGAACATGGAAATTTACAATCAGGAAAGGTCACCGCGCACCGGTGGTTCAGTTGGTTGAGCATCGGTCTGTCATGCAGGAGGTCCTGAGTTCGATTCCAGCATTAATTCTACCCGCAAACGGTCAGACTTTCAAGTCGTCTCGGATAAGGACTGTAAACCGTACGTCCCGTCTCATAGCCCTTGTTGGAAATCAAATGGTATGGGACGTTAAAGAACCCACTCACTATTCGAAAAGAGTAGGGGACGTGAGCCCCGGTGTTGTGGACTGGCCTTAATCTGGACGGGGGCATCATTCAAATGCTACTACAACCAAAAGAACAATTCTTCTTTTTCTTTGGATTTCAAAACTATGTTAACTAAACACTAAGTGACCGAAGTGTTAAGTTCTGATTTTAAACAGACACCTGTTTATTTTAACTGGAATTTTGTTATTTATTGGTACGCTGTTACTAACTTTAAAATCTTGAGAGAGCTGAGTCGAGGGGAAAATGACGTCAAAGACTCACTGGTTTAAAAATGCAATGCGTATGTACGCGGCTAAATTAATATGCAGCACGGATGTTTCGGGCTTTCAGATTTTTAAACTCGTGTTTTGCATATATAATAAGTTGCCTTTACATGCTGAAATTTTAAGCTAGTGAGCAAATAACGTCACTTTTCCCTAGATCCAACCCTCTGAGGTCCAATCGGTCAGTTTTGAACGTGAGTAATGGCGCACCTTGAAATCCAAACCTTACACTCAAAATAAACAGCCTTTGCATAAAAATCAAAGCTCACAATTTTTGCCAGTCAGGTGTTAAGTGAACACGCTTTCAAAATCTGGAGGAAAAAAGAAACTGACTTTTTGAATATAGTAGCACTTTCACTTTCTAAATTAATTGTAAACTGCGTAACAAGCAGTCTGGCCAAAGTCCTCCACAAAGCATTTTAAATTTAGTCCTGAAAAGCCCCGAGGGGAGACACTAATAACTTCACTTCACTTCATACTTGCAAGGCAACAAATAACAAAGCCATTATAAGCGACGATTTTAGGTTTGAAACTACCAAAAAAATCCTGCAGGCTGAGGGTATGCACATAGTTGATGGAGGGGAATGGTTATGAAACCCGACAAATTTCCTTGTTGTAGGTTTTTGTTCTCTTTTTTGGCCTTGACCGTGTACAAAACACAATAGTTGTTTACTCCGAACTAAGGAACTAGCCAATAGAAACGTGTTGGTTACGTAATTCATGCATAGTGTATGAGCGCAAAACAAAAGATTGTGCACGGTCGTGGACTTTCCAACCTAAATCTTGCCATCTTTATTTGCTCCTTTGATGTTTGCCGAGCTTCCAAACCATTCCCCTCTATTAACTATGGTATGCATTAGAAAAGATGTGTATATGCCTTTAAGGAAACCCTTACGAACGTTTTCCCAAGTAGGTTAAGAAAAAAGTAATCAAAATGGTCAGTTCTTTATCAAATGAATAAGTTTGGTATAAAGGATTGCCAACCCTTCTGAAAGTAAGAATTGTAGATTTTCAATTCAGAGGCACCTAACGTCAATTTTCGGAAAATATCTGTTCGAAAGACGATTTGAGATCTAGAATTTTCGGAACATTTGTTGTAAAATTTCTTGCTTGGCTGGCTCTCCTAGGATTTTCGAACTTCTAAAAATTGATATACTTGCCCGTCACCTAGAATTTTCGGGAGCCTTTTTTCTGGCTGAATTTTTCGAAAAGGTAAGTTTTGATCCCTATAATTTTCGGATCACTAGACTTTCAGCTAGGATATCCGGACAGATGAAAGCTTTTAGGGCATACAATGCTATTTTTACGTGGTTTTCCACTATATTCTCTTTGGGTGCCCCTGGAGTTTATTTTGCCGGTCCAACGCCAAACAATTTTGCTCATCAACGAGAGCCGCTTTTGGGGTGAATTGGTTAACAAAGTTCACTCAAAATTAAACTTTGTACCCTTTAACAACAGCTATTGTGGGCCCACTCATGTCTCCTTTAAAGCTGGTGAACCCTGCTTTATCATTGTGGTGCAGTTGTTGACTGTTTATAGCCATCTTCTTGAGACTGAGAAAGGATTAGTTGAATATCGCTCAACTCGTGACATTTTGACAATTGGAATAGACCTTTTTCGCTTGTACATTTTGTTTTCCTAATACAGATCATGTGATAATACTCAGGAGGTTTGGTCCTTTGTTTTGTTCATTAAAAAGAGTGCCTGCAGGCATATTCATGCTTGCATGCCCTCATTTTAATGAACAAAACAAATGACCAAACCTCCTAAGTTGGTTCTAATTGCGTCACATTTACTACCTACCTTATTCTGCTGAATTAAGGATGTGCCTACTCCTGTTATTGCGCATACGTTCTGCGTATCTCGAGATACTCGGATTTCCTATGGCTGGTGCTTATTAATACAGGGATATTTTTGCGCGGTTCAAACCTATGCGGAGAAAGCAGAACTTCCAAAAAGAAAATTGGGGGTAACCATGCATTTTCAGAGATAGTTAAGCTTCACTTTGAAAAAGAACGATATACATTGCTTTGTATTTTAAAGCTTTTTACAAATATTGTTGATTAATTATCTTCGAAAAATGCTTAGTTAGCCCCAATTTTCTTTTTGGATTTCAATGACACTTCTCAACGATGAAATTGTTGCTTTTCCCGCGTATTCACTGAACCGCGCAAAAATACCTTTGAATTAGTAGGCACCGTCTTTAGGGTACTCAAGTGCACATTAGTCACTGCCATCAATCAAGCAGAATGCGTTGACGGGTCACCTCAACAGTTGATTTTGATCCACTTTGTCAGTTTCTGCTTTTAAGAATCCACAGGGTTCTTGCTACTCCTTGAAGTCCTTGAAAAGCCCTGGAATTTAATTTTGGACTTCAAGGGCGCTTGAGAAGCCCTGAAAAAAGGATTTGATGGAAAACTGCTTGAAAATTCCTTGAATGCCAAAGAGACACTTTCAAAATTGAGCCCAAATTGAACTATTGGGGAAAGATTAAATGCGAAAATTAAACTGCCCATGCGTGGAATTGACTCGCAGGACGTGGAAAGAGTTTCTGAGTTACACATTGCATTGTGAGATTCTTTTTTTAACCACGTGATGAAACGGAGACCATTTTGTTTTATGAGATGTGTTCGTGTGTAGCCATGGTCTGGTGTTAGAGGTATTTTTCCACGAAGAAAACACTGAAGCACGTATGTATGGCATTGAAATCGTCCTACAAACTCTCCTTGAAAACTTAATTTCTGGTTGTTGAAAATTCAAGTAAATCTATGATCCTTGCAGTTATGAAGGTAATTTTAGCAATTGCGCAAAGAAACCTGAAAAATTCAAGGTTTGAACCCTGGACTTGCGATGCCGGTGCGACGGTCTGACCAACCTAAGATATGAAGCCACTGAAATTTGTATGATTCATTTCATATATGGTTTCATTCATTGATTCGCTCATCACTGGAACATTTCAACCCGCAAATGACCATCTTCCAACATCAGTGGCTTCATAGCTCAGTTGGTTAGAGCGTGGCACTGGCATCACGAGGTCCCGGGTTCAAACCCCGTTGAAGTCCTAAATTTTTCAGGCTTTTCTACGTAATTGTCAAAATCGCGTTCATAAATGCGAGGATCATAGTCCCTGTGCCTGCAAACGTGATTGGTGGCAGTCAAAAGGTAAAACGTTTGTTTAATGGTAAACGTAATGGATCTCAAGCAGAACATTAATGGTTTCTCAACATTTTTGTTTCAGTCCTGCCAGTTGAACCAGCCATCTATATTGTGATGGGAGCAAACATTGGAACCTCGGTCACCAACACAATTGTAGCTTTGGCTCAAGCTGCTGAGCGAAATGAGTTCCGCCGTGCCTTTGCTGGAGCAGTTGTCCACGACATTTTCAACTGGCTCTCAGTGCTTGTCTTTCTTCCGTTGGAGGTTATCAGTGGATACTTGAGGAGTTTAACTGGCCAGATTATCAAAGTTCTTGATCTGAGTGAAAGCAAGGAGACAAACCAAAAGTTGCTCAAAGTTGTCACAGAACCATTCACCAAGCTCATAATTCAAGTAGACAAGAAAGTCATCACAAAAATTGCTCTTGGCAAAGCAGAGTCTGGGGACGTGTCACTGATCAAGAATTGCAAAGTGGATATAATTGTTGAAAACAACAAGTCGTTTACAAATGAAACGGCAGGCAAAGTTTATTATAAACTGGTGAATGAAACAGTTCCCGGAACACCAAAATGTTCATTCCTTTTTGCAGACACTTCATTAAGTGACACAGAGGTTGGTATTATATTCCTGGTGATATCCATAGTTCTTTTGTGCATATGCCTGATAGGCATCGTCAAAATCTTGCACTCGATGTTGCGTGGCCAAATGGCAAAGATTATCAAGAAAACTATTAATGCAGACTTCCCTGGACCATTCAGACACCTGACTGGTTATCTGGCCATTCTGGTTGGAGCAGGCTTGACTATGTTAGTCCAGTCAAGTTCCATCTTCACGTCAGCACTTACACCCCTCATTGGAGTTGGAGTCGTGTCCCTGGAGCGTGCCTTACCATTGACCTTGGGTGCAAATATTGGAACAACTGCAACCGGCATCCTGGCTGCCTTGGCATCTACTTCTAACTTGGGTAAAGCCCTTCAGATTGCCTTCTGTCATCTGTTCTTCAACATCTCTGGTATCATAGTATGGTATCCCATCCCTTACATGCGAAGAGTACCAATCAGTTTTGCAAAGACCCTTGGCAACAAGACTGCTGAGTACCGCTGGTTTGCTGTGGCATACCTGGTGTTGGCCTTCTTCCTTCTACCAGCAACTGTCTTTGGTTTGTCACTGGCTGGTTGGCAGGTTCTTCTTGGTGTTGCAATTCCCTTCATACTTCTCTTCCTGTTCATCATCATTGTGAACATCCTGCAGCGGAAAGCCCCCAGACACCTACCTAAAGCCTTGCAAGACTGGGAGTGGTTGCCAAAATGGACTAGATCCCTAGAGCCACTTAATCGCATGTTCACCAGAGTTGCTGGGTTTAAAAAACTCTGCATCTCTGATAAAAGATCAGTTGTCCCTTGCCCTTCTGACGGTGCCGGCCTGTAAGGGACATGCGATGCAAAATTTATTTTGTAACTAGCACTGTCACTTAATTATCTAGCACTGCTACTTATTATCTAGCACTGTCGCTTAATTATCTAGCACTGCTACTTACTATCTACTTACTACTGCCAGATAATAAGTGACAGTGCTAGATAATAAGTGACACTGCAAGATAAATAAGTGACAGTGCTAGATACGTAGAGTTTTTGGATTTGATGTCCCTTACAGGGCACCGTACCTTCTACTTAAAATGTAGAAAAAAATTTGCTTATAAGTGTGAACTGATTATGTTTGTATCTTCCCATGTTAACGATTAAAATGTTAGTTCTTAGTTGCAAATTGAGCACGTGACCAATGACTTCCGGTATATGGTTTTGAACTTGACTATTTGTTATTGTTAATAGGGAGCTTAAGCACACTGATGCGTTTTTGAGACGCACATGGCAACCGGAAGAGAACATTTCACCTGCCAGGACAGTGATGTCTCCCAGATTTCTATATTGATCATCGCTAATGGAGAAAAAGATTCTTGGAAATGTACCTGTGGTTGTGTGAAGACAAGTTGAAAGGGAAACAGCTGACTTCCGGTTGCCATCCACGTCTCAAAATCGCCTATGCTTAAGCTCCCTATTTTCACTGTTTCCTCTTCAGCAGGAGTTTGTCACCAGGTCTTCTCATACCTAGTTATCTTAGGTTCATGTCCCCAATATTTTTCCTTTTTATCAAGTGCCTAAGTATGTGACATGACAGGTACATGATGTGTTGATGGAGGTAACATTCTTTGAATACTATTTTAAGTATAAACAGTATAAACAAAAAAAGGTCCAAGGAGTGGTGTTGTGATTGGTTTAAGCCAGTTTCACAAAAACACTTCCGACAAACGGTGTAATTCAGATGGATTGAATCCACACAACTGTATCATGTAATGGTAATCAAATGGTCCTAAGTCATTTCGCTATTTTACTGCAAAGACCTGGAACACGATACCAAATGCAATACGCGCCAAGGCTGGCACAAGAACATTTCTTCATGATATTCGTCGCCTAAAATTCTAGAAATTTTAGCTTTGGATTTCTTGTTTTTAATTACATGTACACGTTTTTTAATGCGACATACTGTTTGTATACACATATTTTACTTCATGAATATAGTTTCTAACATAGGTTGTACTTTTATTTTGTATATTTTTTAGTTGGTTGTAGGTTAATGTGAAAAGTAGCTTTTAGGTAAGTGTAGTGCTATATTAAATAAAGTACTATAAACAAACATAATCTTTTTGGCCTATTAGATTATCATAGAAAAAAAACACCCATCTAAAAACATTCTATATTGTCTCTGAATCTACTCCATGTCAGTGAATTGGTTTTTGTGATATAGGCAAGATTTTTCCTTTTCTGTTGCAATGGTACATCTTTTCAAACTGTGATTAGCATCCCTCTACGGGTAACACTTAAATAGATTTTACACAACATTGGGAGGCGATTTAAAAGTCAATGGTTAACCACCTCTAATCCTATTTACTTTGAGACATATAATTAGGTGGAGCAATGTTGCAAACTCGATTCTTCTAGTAAGACATTCCAATAAAATTGGTTTGAGCCACTGTAAAGAAAATAATGGACATATGTAGTCAACAAAACTAACATTAAAATTAACATTAAACTATTAATTTTAGTCAGTGACAAATTTACTGCCTATTGTTAGAGTGGCGTTTGGTTAAAGAAAAATAGGACTCATTTCGTTGCATTAATTTATATATATGTTTTTCTGAAATGCATATTAAAATTGTCACCATGCTTTCTCGTAGGCCAAGACAAATATCAAGTAAAATCGCCTAAATATGTTTCCGAAAATTCCAGATTTGTTTCACTAAATATCTCGATTTTTATCTAAATATCCTGATTTTTTTCCGAAGTATTTCGAAAATATCTGCCGTTATTTCCATAAATAATACAGTAATAACCAAACAAACTATAAGGCAACACATGCAGGAAATTCGACGGTGTCCTTTTAAGGCATACAACAAAACTCTAAACAATTTTTTTCAACATAAATGATATTATTAAATGGAGAATACTGCTGTATGTGATTACTGCAGGCCCATAGGAGAGAATTTGTTAATTACGTGGGATACCAAAGGCATACCACTTCAGAAAACCAGTTGTGTGTCTTTTCTTAATTTTTTTCTTCGTAGTCACAAATGTGCATACCCCACGGATATTGAATTAAGCTCCGATCGGGGATTCTAATTTTATGCCCTTCTTTATTTCCAAACTTTCTTAAGACGAATAAAACACCCATACTTATCCCAGCTTTCTGGCATTCTGAAAGCGGGTTTAAGCACTCGGCCACAGTGACGTAGTTCGCATTTTGCGATGAGAGCAAACATTTAGTTTGGAATCCTTTCCGCCCGCGATGATTAGCACAGTATTAAACTTCACTTCTGACTGTATTTGATAAAATGGACAGATGATTTTTCTTTGAAAACTGCAAGCTTTAAGGGTAAGGGGAATTTTCTACGTTATTTCTAAATCTTGCTTCGTTCTTGTGTGTTTCACTACAAACATTATTGCATAGACCGAATACTCCAATCGACCCGTTTCTTGTGAACCAGTTTGTTCAGTCGTCCCAAAATATTTTGTGAATCAAACAAGTGTGTTCAATTGGCCATTGTGCCAAACATTTTGTGAGTCAAACCAGTGTGTTCAATCGACCATTGTGTCAAGCGACCTATTGGACATTGAGTAAACACTCGCTATTAGGAAGCACAGTTTGGGAATTCCAACGCCATTCTTCCTTTTGTAGACATGAAGAACACATGCCTTGGCCCGTGCGCCACGAAGACAATCAATTACAAATTTTGCTATTTACGGTGTATTTACGGTATGTTGGATGCAAAAGAGCAAAAAAATTACTTTTCTAGCTTAGATGGAAGTTGCGGACCGCGAACGGTAGTGATTTTACAATCATTTAAATTTAGAGCAAGACGCCTGGGGGCGTATACATGCATGTACTAGTCGGGATGTACTGATTGTGTGAAATGAAATGATGTAACAGTTTCATGTTAAAGATTAATTCTTGTAATTGACATCGTCATCAGACAAGCGATACAACAAGCAAAAGTTTTGAGCGGACGATGACAATAATAAGTATTGTTTATGGCAGTAAGATAGTCAAATGGAACTGAACTCACTCAAGATAAGTATGCCCATTCTAAAGAGTTTGTTTAACTCTAGCTATCTCAGCACTCAAATCGTCTGTTAGCCCCCTACAGTCTTTAAGGGTTAACAACTTTTTTTTATAATAAAGAGCTGTTTCAAAAATGTACACAGAGAACCATTTCATATCATGTCTTCGTCCTTTTTGGAGAGCAAGAGATCAATTCATAATCTCTGTTGATGTTTCTAAAATAATAATGTGGTGCATACAAAATGTAATAATAGTAGTTTTATGCTTGCTGTTAATATGTACTCCGGTATGTTACTCTAAGCAACACATGTAGTCATGATGGCTTTCACCACTAAGAACAATTCTCTCATACATTTTAGGTGACAAGGCCTCTTGTCTGGAGAGCAGATAAGGTATCCACTTTTTTTCATGGTTTGGACTTGTACCACAAAGAAAGGCTGTCGAACCAGCCGAGGAGGCAGTGTGTAAACAGGAGGGTTGGCTCTCCAAGCGACAGAAGACATAATGAAGTGCCAGAGAAAACTGTTCTGGGCCATTAAGTTTAAAATCTGGATCATCGAATGTCCAATCGAACACAAAATAAAACAGATTTGGTCGCGGATTTCACTCGTGGGAAATCCTTGTCAGGAAGGGTTTCAATTAGTGAGATCCGCGACAAAATCTGTTTTTCAGGTTTTGTTTTCGATTGGAAATCCGAAGATCCAGATTTTAAGATCAAAATCTGGATTTCCCAATCCAACACAGCCTTAGTCATCACTGTGACAGTAATCAAACTAAACTAGGCTGCACCTATGAGTCCACAGCAAATTGAATTAACAGCGGTGTGGTGTGTTTACTACCTGAGACTGTATAATAATTATACAATCCCACGTAAACACTAATATGTTGGGGTTACACTGTTCTTTGCCTTTTTTGTTTTTACTCTTTGATTGCACTCATGTGATAAGACGGCCACGTTGGTGTCAAATTCCCAAAAGACTTTTTCGCTATTGTTCTTTTCACCAACATGGCCGCCGTTACTTCAGGTGCAATCAAAGAACAGTCGAGCAGTTCACACATTCAAAACATTTGGCTAATACACCCTTGTTCACCGTTTTTTTACTTTCATGATAAAAATGATAAAATGTATATGCAGGGTTAGGTATAGTATTTGCAACCGTGATACAAAAACATCTCCATATAATTTGTTACTTAATATTCATTATGAACTACCACTAAAATAATATAAATAAACTCAGAAGTGATAATATAACCCAACTATTTAATTCTTTTAAAAAAAATGGCAATGCTGTGCCTTTAACTTAACATCATCATGCCTTTTCACATAACGAACCAAGTAAAAGCTTTTTATATTTCCTCTATATTTCAGAAGTAATGTTATTTTTTGGGTTCCTGTTTTTGACAATCCGTAGTGGGGGGGGGGGGGGGGGAAGGGGGGTGGTGTTCTGATATTTTTAAAGGGAGGTAATTTAAATATGACTTTGGGATAGAGTAAAAATAATTATACCAAATCAAGCAATATAGTACTGTTTTATTAAGTGCATGACAGCATAAAACTAAACATCTTTTCTTAATGAATGGAGGCCTATGTTACATAAAACAAATAATTAGTCATAATTAATTGTATGAGTGGGGGTGTTCGCCATATCCCCAAACGTCTGTAAATTTTTCATTTTTCAACTTACATTTTCCCAGCTTATATTACACCTGATATACCGAAACTTTGCAGGGTTTCTGAAGTAAAGAAGCTCTTTCCATTTCTGGTATCAGTTTGTTAACTTTTTTGAATTTTCTGCCGCTATTTTGGACAAGGGACTGTTTTATAAAATCCGCGTAGTACAACAAAAGATGGTGTATTCTTTTTGTTTCAAAAACTAAGGTTTGAACTTTACTAAAGCTTTCAGTCAGTTGTTTATTTGTATGAATAGTAATTAAAACAGGCCAAGTTATTTCAAGTATTTAAGACTAAAGAATTCTTGATAAAGATGCAGAAGTCCGTGTTACCTTCAAGTTTCCACATTGCCCGCCACGTCAAAATAATGACATAAGATGAGACACTAGTAGAGCATTTTCTAAGTATTTTAATGTGACATCTCAGACAAGTATTTGAAAGGTTTTTTTTTTTCATGCTCTAATTAGAAGAAATTTTAATATATTAGTTTCTACAATTAGTATTTATTTTAATGTTCTTATTTCCCGTTGGCCTTTAAGCTAGGTTACGCTACAGCGCCCTACTGTGCCGTAGCTATCGTTTAGCATACACAAGTTTACACTGCTTTATGATAATAATAGGAATAAATAATACTAATAATAATAATAATAATAATAATAATAATAATAATAATAATGATAAGAAGAAGAAGAAGAAGAATGATTTATTGACATTCCACCAGGTGGCTCTTCTATGCCAAATAATGACAATAAATGCTAAGTAAGTACAATTTAACTATATATAACTATGCTACGTAATTACAATATGTTTCAAAAATGAAAAACTAAATAGTCAAGTCAAGTCAAGGAGTCAATTTTTATTTAACTCACTCAGAATATTATGCACAAAAAAGTTAGGATAATTTACACAGTAGTGTTAAAACAAAATCGCAGATACATACTGCAGAATCGCAGATACATACTGCAGAATAGAAAAGAATTACAATAATTTACAATTCCTATGTAACAATAAATAGGGAAAGAGTATTAAGGAGAAGAAAGAACAGAAGTTACTAAATATTTGTTATGTGTGTAGCGTTTGGGGCACCTAGTTGGTAAACTAATCGAGTAGGAGCCTCAAATTAAATACAAATAATAATAACAAATTTTATTTAAAGAGTATTACTTCTTATACCAACTACTAACTTTAAACTTAAAAGAATTATGTTAAACATACTACGTACAATGCTCAAGAATCAATAACACTATTATGATCGTCAATCATAGAGTTCTTTATATTTTGACCAAAAGTAGAAAAGGGAGTAATTTGCTTAACACGACTTGGCAATGAATTACATGCAAAGTTTATTACCACGCTAATGAAGGGAACGAATACCAAACTGGGCAGCCCTACCTGCTTGTAAACAGGGCCTATGACGTGATTGACGAGTATAATACGAATGGACGGAAGATGTTAACTTAAGAATATCAGTAAAACAAGAAAGATTTATTTTATGAAAACACTGATAAACAAAAGTAAGAATTTTAAGGTGAATGATATCACAAAAGTTTTAAAGATTGAGAAATTTGAGGGGTCTCATTAAGGAAAGGTTCTGAATCCAAAGCAAGTTTAGAAAATGTCATGATAAGTATTTGCTTTTGTAAGGTGGTCAGAGGCTTTAAGTACGTGGAGTATGTTAGACCCTACACGTGAATACCATAAGTGAGAAAGGGCTAGAATAGTGAATAGTAAAGCATATTAAGTACATCGTTATTTATATAGTACCTCAATTTTGAGAAAATTTCTACAGTTCTTTGATAGTTTGAGGCAAAGCTCGTCAATATAGTTCTTCCAAGTTAAGTTTGGTTTTAGGGTTAGGGTTAGGGTTAAGGGTTTAGCGTTAGGGCTAGGGTTAGGTAACACCAAGTTATTTAACTGCGTTAACTTGTTTGATGTTTAAAACATCAATTTTTTAATTAAATGAATCGTAAGGTTTCATTTTCTTACAATGAAAAAGAAGAAAATTAGTTTTTACTATAACTATGACTATTAACTATATTTAAGGGAAAAGATTCTTTTTTCCAATAATATTCATACCAATAGCTTAGCTAGTGAAAAAAAATACTTTTTACACTTATTTGTAAAGTCTCGACGATCAGTAGTGTTCCTGCATGTTTGCTGGAAGCTTGTTAAATAACTTAGCAGCACAGTCTTGTAGCGTACCAATAACTTTAGGTACTCTAAGCTTTGCTCACTGGAAGATCTGAGTGTTTTAACAGGTGCGTATTCTTCAAGCTTCAGATATGATGGCCAGTGTGAGTGATTTACTGTATGATGCCTTGCCGATTAGTTTTTACAGATTTAAGTCTCTACAGTAGGTAACAGGTTGTCAATCAAGAACTAAGACCTCCGACTCTTCAGCAAAACGATTTAACGGGGGCAGCCAACGATAATATTCGGTCAAATATGTGCTCGGGAGAGTCAAACTGTTCTATAGATATCCGAACAGATGAAATTCTTCTAGTTGCTAAAAACATCTCTCTTAGACAGTCTTTATGCATTACAAGGAACAAAGAAATGTCTCTCAAAGGTTTTTGGCTTATTTTCTCGTTGGCTGCCCTTGATTTAACACAAAAGCGGCCACGGATAGTTGAACACGCTGTAAACGCTTCACTACATAAACTGGAAGAGGGTAGGACACCACATCGTTGTAGTCAATTCTTGATAAAACAAGACTTTCAGCTAGAAGCTCTTTAACGTGAAAAGGTGAAGGTTCTATATTTCTGTGACACTAACAAGACAAAGCAGTTTCTGGCGCGAATGGACTTGAACATCTTTTCAACGACGAGGAAAGTTTTGAGTGACATGCATGAATGGTGACTAACGCTGTTTGGGTTCTGAAACAAGGTTGTTCACTTTTCCCACTGCTAAAAAGGGAAGCCTAAGAATAAAAAAATTGAAATTTAAAACTAACGTAAATCGCCTTACCACGTTCTTTGCCAGCTAAATTTCGAGTCTTTGACTACCTTTCATAGAAAACGTACGCTACCTACAATACACTTGTGAAGTATATTTACTCCATCTTCCGGAATGCAGATCAAAAAAGCTTGTTCTTACCCATCACGTGCAACGGGCTCGCACCATATAATTGACCAATCACAACTCGCATCATCCGGACATACGACATGACATGATTGGTCGGAGACTAGCTTCCAGTGCTGAGAGTACAACCCTTTCGTTCATTCAGTAACCCGTCAGTCGAAAGATGGCCGACCGTCTGAGTAGTTCATCGCAAATGGCGGCAGTTGAAATGGAGGATCAATCACGCGCGAACAATGAGGTAGGTCTCGAATTTCGCGATGACAACCGCTTTTCGCGATAACTTTGGTAAGGTAAAAGGTTTCTTTTCGCATTAATTCCTGCTTTAAAAAGATCTGTTTCAAGAATGAAGAATGGGTTGATAGCTCCGAGTTTTGCGTCAAAATACGGTCAAAACGCCATTGCCTATAGAGGGGCGCCTGTCCTCTGGAACACCATTGGTCGTTCAAAATGTTCTGTTTTAGATTGCACGGACATGAAATCCTTTTTGAAAAATGTCGTTAAATGTTATGCTTTTAACGATTTTAATTTCAACGTTTAAGCCCCGCAAATAATCAACATTTCATATATTTTTAACTGTCTTTTTAAATTTTTAAAATGCCTATTGTATTATGAGTGATTTTATTTTATTCTCTTGAATGTAGTTTTAATCATTTTTATCATTTTATCACTAATTTGTAATTTTGTACACGACCCTACAATCTTTTATCTTTGAATTTAATATATTAATTTAATATATATGATTACTGACAGTGGTCAGTGGTCGTCGAACAAGATGGCTGCAAAATTTGAAGCTCTGAGATAAAAGAGGAAAGATCAATTTTTCGTGTACTTTTTCTTTTTATATCTACGTAATAGTATGTTGTGATTTTGTGTTACTATGTCGTCAAATAAGCGAGGAAAATCGAAGCAGTCTGGTGAAGCATTAGAGGAGGATTTTGAAGCGTTTGTACGTGAATCGCTGACAAACTTGTGCAGTGGTCAAAGCAGGATTATGCAAGATATCTCGAAGCTACAAGATAAAGTTCGGGGGAATGAAGTAGCCTTGGACGCGATATCCAAAAAGTTTAACACTCTTAATGAAAGCCTAGAGGGACTCAAGGGCGAGCTCCACGATGCAAGATGTAAAGTAGATGAAGTTGAATGCACTGTCAACAATTATGCGAAGCAAATTGAAGACCTGTATGAACGACTCCTGTCCCTTGAGAGGTATTCGCGAGAATACAATCTTCGTTTCAATAATGTTGCTGAATCTCCTAGAGAGGACTGTCGCCAAAAAATCCGTGACATCTTATCTAATCAGCTTAATATCGAACCAGTAATAGAAAATGCTCATCGAATTGGTCCCCGAAGTGACAATAAACCTAGAACGATAATATGCAAGTTTCTTTATCGTCCGGAAAGGTTGAGAGTCCTTCAAAAGAAGCGTGATCTCCAAGATGGTGTTTGGGTGACTGAAGATCTAATTTGGGAGGACAGAGAAAAGAAGAAAAAGCTTAAGGATGTGATGAAAGTAGCTTTTGAAAGTGGAAAAAAACCGAGATTTCATCGAGGGAAACTTTACATAGATGGAGCTATATATGGAAATACCTAGATGCTTATTTTATGGTCAGGTTTGTTGAAATTTGTAGTTATTTCCAAGCTTGAGCCACAAAACTTATAGATTAATTTCAGATTGACTGATGAATAGTGATGCGAATGACCCAGATTTGAACATACATTTTTTTAATGATCATGGTATATACACTGTTGAGGAGTTAAATGAACTTTCTAGTGTAGTCCGACCGCAACTGTCGGCTCTCCATCTAAACATTAGAAGCTTAAACAAACATTATAATGAGCTATGTACTTTTTTAGATACCATATCCATTCAGTTCGATTTAATTGCTTGCTCAGAAACGTGGATTGCGCCTCAAGTTGATACAGACTGTTTTGATATTCAGGGTTATAACATGCTAATGGACAATCGCTTGTTTTCAACTGGGGGCGGGGTTGCATTATACTTAAAATCAAGCTTTGATTATTCTCTGAGAAATGATTTAAAGATGGATTGTATTGAAAATATCTGGGTAGAGACAAATGACTTGTTAATTGGCGTTATTTATAATCCTCCTGGCAGATCTCAACGTGAATTTCTCGAGCAATTTGAACATGTTCTACATGCCATTTTTTTGTCTAAGCGAAAGTGCCTAATTTTAGGTGATATTAATATTAACACACCTGTTAGAAGCGCAATTGCAAAAGAATACCTCAATCTGATTCATTCTGAAGGCTTTAATCCCTTGATATTTGAAGCTACACGTAGTACCGAGACAACAATAAGTTGCATAGATCATATACACTCCAATTTCGTATCTTCAAGTTCGAGCGGTAGCATTGCAGTCGAGATAGCCGACCATTTGCCTGTTTTTACTTTTTCTTATGATCCCACACTAAGCCCCTTTCCCGATATAATTGAAATTAGAGATTTTAAAAAGTTTGATAAAAATGCTTTCTGTGATGCACTGAGGTGCGAAGACTGGTCGCCTGTATTTAAGTGTAATGATGCGAATGAAAGTTTGACCAGATTCCTACATTCCTTTAATAAGATTAGTAATCGACATGCACCACTCAAATCGATCAAAATTAAAGGCAAGACTAATAAACCTTGGATAACCGGAGGTCTGCGGAAATCAATCAAACTTAGAAATTATTTGTATAAAAAATGGTTGAAAACCCCGGCGTTGCATTAGTTAATATAATCAATATAAAATTTACCGTAATAAAATTGTGGCAATTAACAAACTTTCTCGCTCATTATATTATGGTCGGGTTTTTAAAGACTCTCGTAATACTAAGAAAATGTGGGATAACGTTAACCTAATAATTAATAAAAAGCGTCCATCTTCTCACATTGATAATTTACAAGTTGGTAATAAAAATCTACAGCAACCAGTTACGATATCAAATGCTATCAATACGTATTTTCGTAACATTCCAACTGAGCTTGCATCAAAACTTCCCACTACAAATCGCCGTTTCTCGCATTACATGAAGAGAAAAAAGGGTAAGTTTCACTTTAATAAAGTCAATGAAGTTGAAGTGTTCTTATTGCTAGAAAATATTGATACCAGGAAATCAATTGGGGTTGATAAGGTCCACCCTTTGCTGTTATCTTCCGGTTCGCTGGAAATATTTAAACCATTGACATATATTATAAACTTGACACTTGAACAAGGTATCTTTCCTGACAGTTTAAAAATTGCCAAAGTCATCCCGATTTTCAAACAAGGATCTCGTCTTTTGTGTAATAACTACCGGCCTATCTCAGTTCTTCCAGCTCTAAGTAAAATATTTGAGAGATGCATTCTTAATCAATTAACGTTCTATTTTACTATTGAAAATATCTTGATACCTAACCAATACGGTTTTAGATCTGACAACACTACAACTGACTGTTTAGTAGATTTAATAGACGAGATAACATTAGCCCTTGATGAAGGATGTTATGCTGTATCCCTATTTTTAGATCTAAGTAAAGCTTTCGATACAGTCAATCACTCGATTCTGTTGTCTAAACTAAATTTTTATGGAATAAGAGATGTTGAAAACCAATGGTTTAGGTCCTATTTAATCAAAAGGAAGCAAAGAGTGTATGTTAATGGAGCTGAGTCTAGTCTTCTTTCCGTAAATTCAGGAGTGCCACAAGGGTCGATCTTGGGTCCTTTTCTTTTCTTAGTTTACATAAATGATATAGTAAATGCAACTAATTATTTTTCCTTAAGACTATTTGCCGATGATACCTCCTTGACTGCGATTGGTAGGGATCTCGATGCATTGCTACACCTAATAAACTCTGAATTACCCGCTATTTATGACTGGCTATGCTCAAATAAGCTAACTTTAAATTTAACTAAGACAAAATATATAGTATTCCAACCACGGCAAAAACTTAATTATAATTTATACACCCCTCTTAAACTAGCGGATCAGTATCTTGAACAGTCTCACAGTGTTAACTACTTAGGATTAATTATTGATTGTTCCCTATCATGGCACCATCATATTGATTATATTAGTAGTAAAATCAGTAAAAGCATAAATATTATTGCAAAATTAAAACGTCATGTACCCAACAAATCTTTAACAAGTATCTATTATGCACTTATATATCCTTATTTAACTTATGGCTGCGTATTGTGGGGTAATAACTACGAAGCTGCCATATCTCAAGTGGTAAAGCTGCAAAACAAAGCTTTAAGAATCATCAATGAGGTACCACTTCGTGAGCATATTACTCCCCATTATGTTAATCTTGGCCTAATTAAATTTCCTGATATTGTGAAGTTAAAAACTTGTCAACTATTTTATGATCTTATCGTAAATAACAAACCATCAAATCTTACTCTATCTTTTGTATCTGAGCAACATAATTATACTACTCGAAGCACATCCTTACAGTATCTAAATCCCAGTTCCTTTAGAACAAATATAAGGAAATTCTGCCCGACAATTATTGGATGTTATTATTGGAACGATATTCCTCTATTCATTCGTAGTTTGTCAAATAAACATCTATTTAAAAGATATCTTTTTCAGAATTATTTTGCTCAGTACTAACTACTGCACCCCTTAACTATGTGTTCCTCCTTTCCTTTCGCTTATTGTAATTATCTTTTATCTTAAAATAAAATGTAACTTAATTTAAAGGGCATCTAACTAGTTTACCGATATCGTTGCCCTTCTCCGTTTATTTCATGTAGTGAGCTTTTTAGACCTTGTAATTCTCTAAGTAAATGGGGAAATAAAAAATAAAAAAAAATAAAATAAAAAAAATTTAATATCTTGTATAAATAAAGGTTGTGTTGTATTGTATTACTGTATTGTAAAGTTATGATTTTTTCCTCTTTGTAGCAGAAACACAGTGAAGCGAATTTGGGAAGAGGAGAGGCGGGAACTTTAAACGAAGAGGACCCAGAAATCGCGGAAGAATTTGATCCGTGGGCTTTGCCTGAACTGCAGGATCTTGGGCCAAAGTGGTCGGGTAAGATTGCATCGCATTTTACGATGAGCTGTTTTTCGGTGAGTTTCCTGCGTTAACATTTGAATTAAACCACTACTTTACATACTCGCCAACAGAACTCGATGGCCGTGGAAAGGTAAGACGCGTAGCTCTGGTGAACCTCAAGATCATTCTTCTCCTTGTTTTGCTGTACCTGTTCATCTGTTCGTTGGATTTCCTAAGCAGTGCCTTCCGATTGCTGGGCGGAAAAGCCGCTGGTGAAGTGTTTTCCTCCAATAAAATTCTTGGCAACCCTATCGCAGGGCTCATGATAGGTATTCTGGCTACAGTACTTGTACAGAGCTCCTCAACTACAACTTCCATCGTTGTGAGCATGGTTGCTGCTGAGAGTAAGTAATGTTTAACACAGGGGTTGGTGTCAGTGTAACTTGAAGGGGTTACAACATGGCCTGGGCAGATATTTCATCTATAACACACGCAAGTGTTGATTTAGGCTTTGTACAGGATGTTATTAATATATTTTTGTCAACCCCATGGTCCTCTGAGAGTTGTACTTTTAGTTAGATAGATAGAACCTATATTTAATCACGAAAATCTCAGCACTTTCATTGTTAATTTCAGTTTACAGTGTCCCCAATTAGTGCTCCAGCGCTAGAACGACTAGATACTAAAATAAAGTTCCTTTTCTTTCCTTATGCTAATTACAATATCGTGACAAATATATAACAATACAAATTTAAAA
>NC_090876.1:18006168-18026168 GCF_036669935.1 Montipora foliosa
GTCAAAAGGTAAAACGTTTGTTTAAAGGTAAACGTAATGGATCTCAAGCAGAACATTAATGGTTTCTCAACATTTTTGTTTCAGTCCTGCCAGTTGAACCAGCCATCTATATTGTGATGGGAGCAAACATTGGAACCTCGGTCACCAACACAATGGTAGCTTTGGCTCAAGCTGCTGAGCGAAATGAGTTCCGCCGTGCCTTTGCTGGAGCAGTTGTCCACGACATTTTCAACTGGCTCTCAGTGCTTGTCTTTCTACCGTTGGAGGTTATCAGTGGATACTTGAGGAGTTTAACTGGCCAGATTATCAAAGGTCTTGATCTGAGTGAAAGCAAGGAGACAAACCAAAAGTTGCTCAAAGTTGTCACAGAACCATTCACCAAGCTCATAATTCAAGTAGACAAGAAAGTCATCACAAAAATTGCTCTTGGCAAAGCAGAGTCTGGGGACGTGTCACTGATCAAGGATTGCAAAGTGGATATAATTGTTGAAAACAACAAGTCGTTTACAAATGAAACGACAAACAAAGTTTATTATAAACTGGTGAATGAAACAGTTCCCGGAACACCAAAATGTTCATTCCTTTTTGCAGACACTTCATTAAGTGACACAGAGGTTGGTATTATATTCCTGGTGATATCCATAGTTCTTTTGTGCATATGCCTGATAGGCATAGTTAAAATCTTGCACTCGATGTTGCGTGGTCAGATGGCAAAGATTATTAAGAAAACTATTAATGCAGACTTCCCTGGACCATTCAGACACCTGACTGGTTATCTGGCCATTCTGGTTGGAGCAGGCTTGACTATGTTAGTCCAATCCAGTTCCATCTTCACGTCAGCACTTACACCCCTCATTGGAGTTGGAGTCGTGTCCCTGGAGCGTGCCTTACCATTGACCTTAGGTGCAAATATTGGAACAACTGCAACCGGCATCCTGGCTGCCTTGGCATCTACTTCTAACTTGGGTAAAGCCCTTCAGATTGCCTTCTGTCATCTGTTCTTCAACATCTCTGGTATCATAGTATGGTATCCCATCCCTTACATGCGAAGAGTACCAATCCGTTTTGCAAAGACCCTTGGCAACAAGACTGCTGAGTACCGCTGGTTTCCTGTGGCATACCTGGCGTTGGCCTTCTTCCTTTTACCAGCAACTGTCTTTGGTTTGTCACTGGCTGGTTGGCAGATTCTTCTTGGTGTTGCAATTCCCTTCATACTTCTCTTCCTGTTCGTCATCATTGTGAACATCCTGCAGCGGAAAGCCCCCAGACACCTACCTAAAGCCTTGCAAGACTGGGAGTGGTTGCCAAAATGGACTAGATCCCTAGAGCCACTCAATCGCATGATCACCAGAGTTGCTGGGTTTAAAAAACTCTTGCGTCTCCGATAAAAGATCAATTGTCCCTTCCCCTTCTTACGGTGCCGGTCTGTAAGGGACATGCGATGCAAAATTTATTTTGTAACTAGCACTGTCACTTAATTATCTAGCACTGCTACTTATTATCTAGCACTGTCGCTTAATTATCTAGCACTGCTACTTATCATCTAGCACTGTCGCTTAATTATCTAGCACTGCTACTTATTATCTAGCACTGCCACTTACTATCTAGCACTTCCACTTACTATCTAGCACTGCTACTTACTATCTAGCACATAAAAGCTAACCTTAGGCCTAATTAGGCCTAGATAATAAGTAGCAGTGCTAGATAAATAAGTGACAGTGCCAGACAATAAGTGACAGGGCTAGATAATAAGTGACACTGCCAGATAAATAAGTGACAGTGCTAGATAAGTAGAGTTTTTGGATTTGATGTCCCTTACAGGGCACCGTACCTTCTACTTAAAATGTAGAAAAAAATTTGCTTATAAGTGTGAACTGTTCATGTTTGTATCTTCCCATGTTAACGATTAAAATGTTAGTTCTTAGTTGCAAATTGAGCACGTGACCAATGACTTCCGGTATATGGTTTTGAACTTGACTATTTGTTATTGTTAATAGGGAGCTTAAGCACACTGATGCGTTTTTGAGACGCACATGGCAACCGGAAGAGAACATTTCACCTGCCAGGACAGTGATGTCTCCCAGATTTCTATATTGATCATCGCTAATGGAGAGAAAGATACTTGGAAATGTACCTGTGGTTGTGTGAAGACAAGTTGAAAGGGAAACAGCTGACTTCCGGTTGCCATCCACGTCTCAAAATCGCCTATGCTTAAGCTCCCTATTTTCACTGTTTCCTCTTCAGCAGGAGTTTGTCACCAGGTCTTCTCATACCTAGTTATCTTAGGTTCATGTCCCCAATATTTTTCCTTTTTATCAAGTGCCTAAGTATGTGACATGACAGGTACATGATGTGTTGATGGAGGTAACATTCTTTGAATACTATTTTAAGTATAAACAGTATAAACAAAAAAAGGTCCAAGGAGTGGTGTTGTGATTGGTTTAAGCCAGTTTCACAAAAACACTTCCGACAAACGGTGCCATTCAGATGGATTGAATCCACACAACTGTATCATGTAATGGTAATCAAATGGTCCTAAGTCATTTCGCTATTTTACTGCAAAGACCTGGAACACGATACCAAATGCAATACGCGCCAAGGCTGGCACAAGAACATTTCTTCATAATATTCGTCGCCTAAAATTCTAGAAATTTTAGCTTTGGATTTCTTGTTTTTAATTACATGTACACGTTTTTTAATGCGACATACTGTTTGTATACACATATTTTACTTCATGAATATAGTTTCTAACATAGGTTGTACTTTTATTTTGTATATTTTTTAGTTGGTTGTAGGTTAATGTGAAAAGTAGCTTTTAGGTAAGTGTAGTGCTATATTAAATAAAGTACTATAAACAAACATAATCTTTTTGGCCTATTAGATTATCATAGAAAAAAAACACACATCTAAAAACACTCTATATTGTCTCTGAATCTACTCCATGTCAGTGAATTGGTTTTTGTGATATAGGCAAGATTTTTCCTTTTCTGTTGCAATGGTACATCTTTTCAAACTGTGATTAGCATCCCTCTACGGGTAACACTTAAATAGATTTTACACAACATTGGGAGGCAATTTAAAAGTCAATGGTTAACCACCTCTAATCCTATTTACTTTGAGACCTAATTAGGTGGAGCAATGTTGCAAACTCGATTCTTCTAGTAAGACATTCCAATAAAATTGGTTTGAGCCACTGTAAAGAAAATAATGGACATATGTAGTCAACAAAACTAACATTAAAATTAACATTAAACTATTAATTTTAGTCAGTGACAAATTTACTGCCTATTGTTAGAGTGGCGTTTGGTTAAAGAAAAATAGGACTCATTTCGTTGCATTAATTTATATATATGTTTTTCTGAAATGCATATTAAAATTATCACCATGCTTTCTCGTAGGCCAAGACAAATATCAAGTAAAATCGCCTAAATATGTTTCCGAAAATTCCAGATTTGTTTCACTAAATATCTCGATTTTTATCTAAATATCCTGATTTTTTTCCGAAGTATTTCGAAAATATCTGCCTTTATTTCCATAAATAATACAGCAATAACCAAACAAACTATAAGGCAACACATGCAGGAAATTCGACGGTGTCCTTTTAAGGCATACAACAAAACTCTAAACAATTTTCTTTCAACATAAATGATATTATTAAATGGAGAATACTGCTGTATGTGATTACTGCAGGCCCATAGGAGAGAATTTGTTAATTACGTGGGATGCCAAAGGCATACCACTTCAGAAAACCAGTTGTGTGTCTTTTCTTAATTTTTTTCTTCGTAGTCACAAATGTGCATACCCCATGGATATTGAATTAAGCTTCGATCGGGGATTCTAATTTTATGCCCTTCTTTATTTCCAAACTTCCTTAAGACGAATAAAACACCCATACTTATCCCAGCTTTCTGGCATTCTGAAAGCGGGTTTAAGCACTCGGCCACAGTGACGTAGTTCGCATTTTGCGATGAGAGCAAACATTTAGTTTGGAATCCTTTCCGCCCGCGATGATTAGCACAGTATTAAACTTCACTTCTGACTGTATTTGATAAAATGGACAGATGATTTTTCTTTGAAAACTGCAAGCTTTAAGGGTAAGGGGAATTTTCTACGTTATTTTTAAATCTTGCTTCGTTCTTGTGTGTTTCACTACAAACATTATTGCATAGACCGAATACTCCAATCGACCCGTTTCTTGCCAACCAGTTTGTTCAGTCGTCCCAAAATATTTTGTGAATCAAACAAGTGAGTTCAATTGGCCATTGTGCCAAACATTTTGTGAATCAAACCAGTGTGTTCAATCGACCATTGTGTCAAGCGACCAATTGGCCATTGAGTAAACACTCGCTATTAGGAAGCACAGTTTGGGAATTCCAACGCCATTCTTCCTTTTGCAGACATGAAGAACACATGCCTTGGCCCGTGCGCCACGAAGACAATCAATTACAAATTTTGCTATTTACGGTGTATTTACGGTATGTTGGATGCAAAAGAGCAAAAAAATTACTTTTCTAGCTTAGATGGAAGTTGCGGACCGCGAACGGTAGTAATTTTACAATCATTTAAATTTAGAGCAAGACGCCTGGGGGCGTATACATGCATGTACTAGTCGGGATGTACTGATTGTGTGAAATGAAATGATGTAACAGTTTCATGTTAAAGATTAATTCTTGTAATTGACATCGTCATCAGACAAGCGATACAACAAGCAAAAGTTTTGAGCGGACGATGACAATAATAAGTATTGTTTATGGCAGTAAGATAGTCAAATGGAACTGAACTCACTCAAGATAAGTATGCCCATTCTAAAGAGTTTGTTTAACTCTAGCTATCTCAGCACTCAAATCGTCTGTTAGCCCCCTCCAGTCTTTAAGGGTTAACAACTTTTTTTTACAATAAAGAGCTCTTTCAAAAATGTACACAGAGAACCATTTCATATCATGTCTTCATCCTTTTTGGAGAGCAAGAGATCAATTCATAATCACTGTTGATGTTTCTAAAATAACGATGTGGTGCATACAAAATGTAATAATAGTAGTTTTATGCTTGCTGTTAATATGTACTCCGGTATGTTACTCTAAGCAACACATGTAGTCATGATGGCTTTCACCACTAAGAACAATTCTCTCATACATTTTAGGTGACAAGGCCTCTTGTCTGGAGAGCAGATGAGGTATCCACTTTTTTTCATGGTTTGGACTTGTACCACAAAGAAAGGCTGTCGAACCAGCCGAGGAGGCAGTGTGTAAACAGGAGGGTTGGCTCTCCAAGCGACAGAAGACATAATGAAGTGCCAGAGAAAACTGTTCTGGGCCATTAGGTTTAAAATCTGGATCATCGAATGTCCAATCGAAGACAAAATAAAACAGATTTGGTCGCGGATTTCACTCGTGGGAAATCCTTGTCAGGAAGGATTTCAATTAGTGAGATCCGCGACAAAATCTGTTTTTCAGGTTTTGTTTTCGATTGGAAATCCGAAGATCCAGATTTTAAGATCAAAATCTGGATTTCCCAATCCAACACAGCCTTAGTCATCACTGTGACAGTAATCAAACTAGACTAGGCTGCACCTATGAGTCCACAGCAAATTGAATTAACAGCGGTGTGGTGTGTTTACTACCTGAGACTGTATAATAATTATACAATCCCACGTAAACACTTATATGTTGGGGTTACACTGTTCTTTGCCTTTTTGTTTTTACTCTTTGATTGCACTCATGTGATAAGACGGCCATGTTGGTGTCAAATTCCCAAAAGACTTTTTCGCTATTGTTCTTTTCACCAACATGGCCGCCGTTACTTCAGGTGCAATCAAAGAAACAGTCGTGCAGTTCACACATTCAAAACATTTGGCTAATACACCCTTTTTACTTTCATGATAAAAATGATAAAATGTATATGCAGGGTTAGGTATAGTATTTGCAACCGTGATACAAAAACATCTCCATATAATTTGTTAGTTAATATTCATCATGAACTACCACTAAAATAATATAAATAAAGTCAGAAGTGATAATATAACCCAACTATTTAATTCTTATAAAAAAAATGGCAATGCTTTGCCTTAAACTTAACATCATCATGCCTTTTCACATAACGAACCAAGTAAAAGCTTTTTATATTTCCTCTATATTTCAGAAGTAATGTTATTTTTTGGGTTCCTGTTATTGACAATCCGTAGTGGGGGGGGGGGGTCTTCTGATATTTTCAAAGGGAGGTAATTTAAATATGACTTTGGGATAGAGTAAAACTAATTATACCAAATCAAACAATATAGTACTGTTTTATTAAGTGCATGACAGCATAAAACTGAACATCTTTTCTTAATGAATGGAGGCCTATGTTACATAAAACAAATAATTAGTCTTGTTATACCTCCCGACTCAAATACGTTTTCTGATTGGAGGAGAACGTGTCACGTGTCATTGGTCAAAACGTCATGACGCCCTAGGGCGAACAAAACTTCATGACGCCCTAGGGCAACAACAACTTGAACTTTCGACTCACACGTGATCAGGCCGTGCACCTTTGAAACGGCGGCAAATCTGTACGCCAGCCGACGTCAAGCAAATAATTTTTATCTGTGTATTGTTCTATTTTGAGTTGGGAGGTATAACAAAACACTTAATGACTGGCCCCTCGAGAAACAGTGAGTTTTGTTTCCCCTCGACCTCAATGTTTCCCTCGGCTTCGCCTCGTGGAACATTGAGGGTCTCGGGGAAACAAAACTCACTGTTTCCCTTGGGGCCAGTCATTAAGTGCTTAATAATTAATTGTATGAGTGGGGGTGTTCGCCATATCCCCAAACGTCTGTAAATTTTTCATTTTTCAACTTACATTTTCCCAGCTTATATTACACCTGATATACCGAAACTTTGCAGGGTGACTGAAGTAAAGGTGCTCTTTCCATTTCTGGTATCAGTTTGTTAACTTATTTGAATTTTCCGCCGCTGTTTTGGACAAGGGTCTGTTTTATAAAATCCGCGTAGTACAACAAAAGATGGTGTATTCTTTTTGTTTCAAAAACTAAGGTTTGAACTTTGCTAAAGCTTTCAGTCAGTTGTTTATTTGTATGAATAGTAATTAAAACAGGCCAAGTTATTTCAAGTATTTAAGAGTAAAGAATTCTTGATAAAGATGCAGAAGTCCGTGTTAGCTTCAAGTTTACACATTGCCCGCCACGTCAAAATAATGACATAAGATGAGACACTAGTAGAGCATTTTCTAAGTATTTTAATGTGACATCTCAGACAAGTATTTCAAAGGTTTTTTTTTCATGCTCTACTTAGAAGAAATTTTAATGTATTAGTTTCTACAATTACTTTTTTATTTTAATGTTCTTATTTCCCGTTGGCCTTTAAGCTAGGTTACGCTACAGCGCCCTACTGTGCCGTAGCTATCGTTTAGCATACACAAGTTTACACTGCTTTATGATAATAATAAGAATAAATAATAATAATAATAATAATAATAATAATAATAATAATAATAATAATAATAATAATGATAAGAAGAAGAAGAAGAATGATTTATTGACATTCCACGAGGTGGCTCTTCTATGCCAAATAATGACAATAAATGCTAAGTAAGTACAATTTAACTATATATAACTATGCTACGTAATTACAATATGTTTCAAAAATGAAAAACTAAATAGTCAAGTCAAGTCAAGGAGTCAATTTTTATTTAACTCACTCAGAATATTATGCACAAAAAAGTTAGGATAATTTACACAGTAGTGTTAAAACAAAATCGTAGATACATACTGCAGAATAGAAAAGAATTACAATAATCTACAATTCCTATGCAACAATAAATGGGGAAAGAGTATTAAGGAGAAGAAAGAACAGAAGTTACTACATATTTGTTATGTGTGTAGCGTTTGGGGCACCTAGTTGGTAAACTAATCGAGTAGGAGCCTCAAATTAAATACAAATAATAATAATAACAAATTTTATTTAAAGAGTATTACTTCTTATACCAACGACTAACTTTAAAGTTAAAAGAATTATGTTAAACATACTACGTACAATGCTCAAGCATCAATAACACTATTATGATCGTCAATCATAGAGTTCTTTATATTTTGGCCAAAAGTAGAAAAGGGAGTAATTTGCTTAACACAACTTGGCAATGAATTCCATGCAAAGTTTATTATCACGCTAATGAAGGGAACGAATACCAAACTGGGTTTACAAAAAGTTCTCGATTTAGGCCATGTTTACAAGCAGATAGGGTAACCCTAGTGCTAGGGTTACCCTAGCAAGAGGGTTAGCCTAGCACTTACACATTTCTTCTTTTATTCATCGACGTGTTTACAAGGCAGCTAGGGTTACCCTGGCGCTAGGGTACCCCTATTTGAGTGCTACGGTCACCCTAGCGCTAGGGTAACCCTAACTGCCTTGTAAACACGTCGATGAAAAAAAGAAGAAATGTGTGAGTGCTAGGGTAACCCTCTTGCTGGTAAACCCGGGCTTTCTTTCACCCTCCTGCTAGTGTAACCCTAGCAGTAGGGCAACCCTACCTGCTTGTAAACAGGGTCTATGACGTGATTGACGAGTATAATACGAATGGACGGAAGATGTTAACTTAAGAATATCAGTAAAACAAGAAAGATTTATTTTATGAAAACACTGATGAAAAAAAGTAAGAATTTTGAGGTGAATGATATCACAAAAGTTTTAAAGATTGAGAAATTTGACGGGTCTTTAAGGAAAGGTTCTGAATCCAAAGCAAGTTTAGAAAATGTCATGATAAGTATTCGCTTTTGTAAGGTGGTCAGAGGCTTTAAGTAGGTGGAGTATGTCAGACCCTACACATGAATACCATAAGTGAGAAAGGGCTAGAATAGTGAATAGTAAAGTATATTAAGTACATCGTTATTTATATAGTACCTCAATTTTGAGAAAATATCTACAGTTCTTTGATAGTTTGAGGCAAAGCTCGTCAATATAGTTCTTCCAAGTTAAGTTTGAGCTTAGGTAACACCAAGTTATTTAACTGCGTTAACTTGTTTGATGTTTAAAACATCAATTTTGTTAATTAAATGAATCGTAAGGTTTCATTTTCTTACAATGAAAAAGAAGAAAATTAGTTTTTACTATAACTATGACTATTAACTATATTTAAGGGAAAAGATTCTTTTTTCCAATAATAGTCATACCAATAGCTTAGCTAGCGAACAAAAATACTTTTTACACTTATTTGTAAAGTCTCGACGATCAGTAGTATTCCTTCATGTTTGCTGGAAGCTTGTTAAATAACTTAGCAGCACAGTCTTTTAGCGTACCAAAAACTTCAGATACTCTAAGCTTTGCTCTCTGGAAGATCTGAGTGTTTTAACAGGTGCGTATTCTTCAAGCTTCAGATATGATGGCCAGTGTGAGTGATTTACTGTATGATGCCTTGCCGATTAGTTTTTACAGATTTAAGTCTCTACAGTAGGTAACAGGTTGTCAATCAAGAACTAAGACCTCCGACTCTTCAGCAAAACGATTTAACGGGGGCAGCCAACGATAATATTCGGTCAAATATGTGCTCGGGAGAGTCAAACTGTTCTATAGATATCCGAACAGATGAAATTCTTCTAGTTGCTAAAAACATCTCTCTTAGACAGTCTTTATGCATTACAAGGAGCAAAGAAATGTCTCTCAAAGGTTTTTGGCTTATTTTCTCGTTGGCTGCCCTTGATTTAACACAAAAGCGGCCACGGATAGTTGAACACGCTGTAAACGCTTCACTACATAAACTGGAAGAGGGTAGGACACCACATCGTTGTAGTCAATTCTTGATAAAACAAGACTTTCAGCTAGAAGCTCTTTAACGTGAAAAGGTGAAGGTTCTATATTTCTATGACACTAACAAGACAAAGCAGTTTCTGGCGCGAATGGACTTGAACATCTTTTCAACGACGAGGAAAGTTTTGAGTGACATGCATGAATGGTGACTAACGCCGTTTGGGTTCTGAAACAAGGTTGTTCACTTTTCCCACTGCTGAAAAGGGAAGCCTAAGAATAAAAAAATTGAAATTTAAAACTAACGTAAATCGCCTTACCACGCTCTTTGCCAGCTAAATTTCGAGTCTTTGACTACCTTTCATAGAAAAGTACGCCACCTACATTACACTTGTGAAGTATATTTACTCCATCTTCCGGAATGCAGATCAAAAAAGCTTGTTCTTACCCATCACGTGCAACGGGCTCGCACCATATAATTGACCAATCACAACTCGCATCATCCGGACATACGACATGACATGATTGGTCGGAGACTAGCTTCCAGTGCTGAGAGCACAACCCTTTCGTTCATTCAGTAACCCGTCAGTCGAAAGATGGCCGACCGTCTGAGTAGTTCATCGCAACTGGCGGCAGTTGAAATGGAGGATCAATCACGCGCGAACAATGAGGTAGGTCTCGAATTTCGCGATGACAACCGCTTTTCGCGATAACTTTGGTAAGGTAAAAGGTTTCTTTTCGCATTAATTCCTGCTTTAAAAAGATCTGTTTCAAGAATGAAGAATGGGTTGATAGCTCCGAGTTTTGCGTCAAAATACGGTCAAAACGCCATTGCCTATAGAGGGGCGCCTGTCCTCTGGAACACCATTGGTCGTTCAAAATGTTCTGTTTTAGATTGCACGGACATGAAATCCTTTTTGAAAAATGTCGTTAAATGTTATGCTTTTAACGATTTTAATTTCAACGTTTAAGCCCCGCAAATAATCAACATTTCATATATTTTTAACTGTCTTTTTAAATTTTTAAAATGCCTATTGTATTATGAGTGATTTTATTTTATTCTCTTGAATGTAGTTTTAATCATTTTTATCATTTTATCACTAATTTGTAATTTTGTACACGACCCTACAATCTTTTATCTTTGAATTTAATATCTTGTATAAATAAAGGTTGTGTTGTATTGTATTACTGTATTGTAAAGTTGTGATTTTTTCCTCTTTGTAGCAGAAACACAGTGAAGCGAATTTGGGAAGAGGAGAGGCGGGAACTTTAAACGAAGAGGACCCAGAAATCGCGGAAGAATTTGATCCGTGGGCTTTGCCTGAACTGCAGGATCTTGGGCCAAAGTGGTCAGGTAAGATTGCATCACATTTTACGATGAGCTGTTTTTCGGTGAGTTTCCTGCGTTAACATTTGAATGAAACCACTACTTTACATACTCGCCAACAGAACTCGATGGCCGTGGAAAGGTAAGACGCGTAGCTCTGGTGAACCTCAAGATCATTCTTCTCCTTGTTTTGCTGTACCTGTTCATCTGTTCGTTGGATTTCCTAAGCAGTGCCTTCCGATTGCTGGGCGGAAAAGCCGCTGGTGAAGTGTTTTCCTCCAATAAAATTCTTGGCAACCCTATCGCAGGGCTCATGATAGGTATTCTGGCTACAGTACTTGTACAAAGCTCCTCAACTACAACTTCCATCGTTGTGAGCATGGTTGCTGCTGAGAGTAAGTATAGGGAGTTTAAGATCTACGACGCGACGGCAAAGAAAACGTCACAAATTTTGCATATTTAATGAGCAAAAACAATAGCTTTGCACGCTCTGCACGTGCATTTTTAGTTTTTGTACATTTCTTTCACGTTTTCGGCAAATCTACCACGTGAAATGACCAATTCTCAAGTTTTACGGAGAACGTGAACAAAAGGCAGCGAATTTGAATTTTCTGTCGTAGATTCAATACCGCACCTCCTAATTCAGTTCGTGGAAGGTTACACTAGTTTTTAGAAGATAGACAAGCCGACATAACGACGAAAACGATTAATGAACCTGAACTTGCAATTTTAAATGACGTTTTCGTTACCGTCGCGTCGCAGATCTTAAACTCCCTAATGTTTAACACAGGGGCTGGTGTCAGTGTAACTTGAAGGGGTTACAACATGGCCTGGGCAGATATTTAATCTATAACACACGCAAGTGTTGATTTTGGCTTTGTACAGGATGTTATTAATATATTTTTGTCAACCCCATGGTCCTATGAGAGTTGTACTTTTAGTTCGATAGATAGAACCTATATTTAATCACGAAAATCTCATCACTTTCATTGTTAATTTCAGTTTACAGTGTCCCCAATCAGTGCTCCAGCGCTAGAACGACTAGATACTTAAATAAAGTTCCTTTCCTTTCCTTATGCTAATTACAATATCGTGACAAATATATAACACTACAAATTTAAAATCTTAAACTACTGAATACAAGCTATTGATAGTACTTATTATCTAAGATAACAATGTAAAATCTGCTTTCCATGAGAGCCGTGCTATATCAATAATTAATTAATTAATGAAAAATTAAAAATTAACTAAACGTCGAATGGCAAACAGCGCTTTATTCCCATAGAGAATTAGCTTGCCACGGCCAGACCGTTAATGGTTATAGCATGATTGCCCAGGTGATATGGAAATTTATATTCTTGCAGTTTCATTAGTATGGCTTTCATCATGTCACCATGGTCACTCCATTCATGGCCACTAAAATGTAGAAACGGATGACGTCCATTTTGTAATTTTTACCAAGAAGAGATAATTGCCATGGAATAAATTTAATTCTGGAGAGTAGATACCTCTAAGGTGCTGTGACACTTTACATAGGAGAGTTTTTATTTGCGTTGCAAAGACAATCAAATGCACAGAATTCAAAAGCATGGAAGTATACAAAACGAACAAATGTTTATTGAAGTTTTCCATCTCTGTGAGGAGAACAGGCCACAGTTTTTTCAAGAAAATGAGTTTGATGTTGTGAATTGCTCTAGTAACGGCACGACAAAAAAAATCATATCTGTGAAAGCACTTGTCGCCTGAGTTAATATACTAAGACAATAATAACATTATTCATTAATTTATGGCTCAGTGAATATTTTCATATAACACAAATCCTATTCAACCGGTTAAATAATCCTTCATAGTTCCTTTGTTTGAGATGAGAATGTTTTTAGGTGTCATTTGTTAAACTTTCGCTGCATACCATGTCCCAACCTGTAGATTGATAGATTTGTCTTATTTAAGAATGGTGTAGGAGGAAGAAGATGCATGTCATCCCAATAATGCTGTGACAGTTCTAAGTAAACGTTCAAGAAGAATGTGCAAGCTTTAGTTATTAATTATGTGAAATTTGTGTGGCTTTTAACAAAGAACATGGAAATTTACAATCAGCAAAGGTCACCGCGCATCGGTGGCTCAGTTGGTTGAGCATCGGTCTGTCATGCAGGTGATCGTTAGTTCTTCTCCTGCATTAGGGAGTTTAAGGTCTACGACGCGACGGCAACGAAAACGTCATTTAAAATTGCAACTTCAGGTTAATTTATATTTTTCGTCATTATGTTGGCTTGTCTAACTTCTAAAAACTAGTGTAACTTTCCAGGAACTGAATTAGGAAGTAAGGTGATGAAGCTACGACAGAAAATTCAAATTCGCTGCCTTGTGTTCACGTTCTCTGAAAAACTTGAGAATTGGTAATTTCACGTTGTAGATTTGCAGAAAACGTGAAGGAAATGTACAAAAATGAAGAATGCACGTGCAGAGCGTGCAAAGCTATTGTTTTTGCTCATTAAATATGCATAATTTGTGACGTTTTCGTTGCCGTCCCGTCGTAGATCTTAAACTCCCTATTAATTCTACCCGCAAACGGTTAGACTTTCAAGTCTTCTCGGATAAGGACTGTAAACCGTAGGTCCCGTCTCATAGCCCTTGTTGGAGATCAAATGGTATGGGACGTTAAAGAACCCACTCACTATTCGAAAAGACTAGGGGACGTTGGCCCTGGTGTTGTGGACTGGCCTTAATCTGGACGGGGGTATCATTCAAATGCTACTACAACCAAAAAAACAATAATACACTAAGTGACCGAAGTGTTAAGTTCTGATTTTAAACAGACACCTGTTTATTTTAACTGGAATTTTGTTATTTATTGGTACGCTATTACTAACTTTAAAATCTTGAGAGAGCTGAGTCGAGGGGAAAATGACGTCAAAGACTCACTGGTTTAAAAATGCAATGCGTATGTACGCGGCTAAATTAATATGCAGCACGGGAGTTTCGGGCTTTCAGACTCGTGTTTTGAAAGCCCGTGTTTTGCATATATAATAAGTTGCGTTTACACGCTGAAATTTTAAGCTAGTGAGCCTCTGACGTCACTTTTCCCTTGATCCAACCCACTGAGGTCCAATCGGTCAGTTTTGAACGTGAGTAATGGCGCACCTTGAAATCCAAACCTTACACTTAAAATAAACAGCCTTTGGATAAAAATCAAAGCTCAAAATGTTTGCCAGTCAGGTGTTAAGTGAACACGCGTTCAAAATCTGGAGGAAAAAAGAAAATGATTTTTTGATCATAGTAGCACTTTCACTTTCTAAATTAATTGTAAACTGCGTAAGAAGCAGTCTGGCCAAAGTCTTCCACAAAGCATTGTAAATTTAGTCCTGAAGAGCCCCGAGGGGAGACACTAATAATTTCACTTCACTTCATACTTGCAAGGCAACAAATAACAAAGCCATTATAAGCGACGATTTTAGGTTTGAAACTACCAAAAAAATCCTGCAGGCTGAGGGTATGCACATAGTTGATGGAGGGGAATGGTTATGAAAGCCGACAAATTTCCTTGTTGTAGGTTTTTTTTCTCTTTTTTGGCCTTGACCGTGCACAAAACACAATAGTTGTTTACTCCGTGCTAAGGAACTAGCCAATAGAAACGTGTTGGTTACGTAATTCATGCATAGTGTATGAGCGCAAAACAAAAGATTGTGCACGGTCGTGGACTTTCCAACCTAAATCTTGCCATCTTTGTTTGCTCCTTTGATGTTTGCCGAGCTTCCAAACCATTCCCCTCTATTAACTATGGTATGCATTAGAAAAGATGTGTATATGCCTTTAAGGAAACCCTTACGAACGTTTTCCCAAGTAGGTTAAGAAAAAAGTAATCAAAATGGTCAGTTCTTTATCAAATGAATAAGTTTGGTATAAAGGATTGCCAACCCTTCTGAGAGTAAGAATTGTAGATTTTCAATTCAGAGGCACCCAACGTCAATTTTCGGAAAATATCTGTTCGAAAGACGATTTGAGATCTAGAATTTTCGGAACATTTGTTGTAAAATTTCTTGCTTGGCTGGCTCTCCTAGGATTTTCGAACTTCTAAAAATTGATATACTTGCCCGTCACCTAGAATTTTCGGGAGCCTTTTTTCTGGCTGAATTTTTCGAAAAGGTAAGTTTTCATCCCTATAATTCTCGGATCACTAGACTCTCAGCTAGGATATCCGAACAGATGAAAACGTTTAGGGCGTACAATGCTATTTTTAAGTGGTTTTGAACTATATTCTCTTTGGGTGCCCCTGGATTTTATTTTGCCGGTCCAACGCCAAACAATTTTGCTCATCAACGAGAGCCGCTTTTGGAGTGAATTGGTTAACAAAGATCACTCAAAATTAAACTTTGTACCCTTTAACAACAGCTATTGTGGGCCCACTCATATCTCCTTTAAAGCTGGTGAACCCTGCTTCATCATTGTGGTGCAGTTGTTGTTTATCGCGATCTTCTTGAGACTGAGAAAGGATTAGTTGAATATCGCTCAACTTGTGACATTTTGACAATTGGAATAGACCTTTCTCGCTTGTACATTTTGTTTTCCCAATACAGATCATGTGATAATACTCAGGAGGCTTGGTCCTTTGTTTTGTTCATTAAAAAGAGTGCCTGCAGGCATATTCATGCTTGCATGCACTCATTTTAATGAACAAAACAAATGACCAAACCTCCTAAGTTGGTTCTAATTGCGTCACATTTACTACCTACCTTATTCTGCTGAATTAAGGATGTGCCTACTCCTGTTATTGCGCATACGTTCGGCGTATCTCGAGATACTCGGATTTCCTATGGCTGGTGCTTATTAATACAGGGATATTTTTGCGCGGTTCAAACCTATGCGGAGAAAGCAGAACTTCCAAAAAGAAAATTGGGGGCATCCATGCATTTTCAGAGATAATTAACCTTCACTTTGAAAAAGAACGCTATACATTGCTTTGTATTTTAAAGCTTTTTACAAATATTTTTGATTAATTATCTTCGGAAAATGCTTAGTTAGCCCAAATTTTTTTTTTGGATTTCAATGACACTTCTGAACGATGAAATTGTTGCTTTTCTCGTGTATCCACTGAACCGCGCAAAAATACCTTTGAATTAGTAGGCACCGTCTTTAGGGTACTCAATTGCACATTAGTCATTGCCATCAATCAAGCAGAATGCGTTGACGGGTCACCTCAACAGTTGATTTTGATCCACTTTGTCAGTTTCTGCTTTTAAGAAACCACAGGGTTCTTGCTACTCCTTGAAGTCCTTGAAAAGCCCTGGAATTTAATTGTGGACTTCTAGGGCGCTTGAGAAGCCCTGAAAAAAGGATTTGGTGGAAAACTGCTTGAAAATTCCTTGAATGCCAAAGAGACACTTTCAAAATTGAGCCCAAATTGAACTATTGGGGAAAGATTAAATGCGAAAATTAAACTGCCCATGCGTGGAATTGACTCGCAGGACGTGGAAAGAGTTTCTGAGTTACACATTGCATTGTGAGATTCTTTTTTTAATCACGTGATGAAACGGAGACCATTTTGTTTTATGAGATGTGTCCGTGTGTAGTCATGGTCTGGTGTTAGAGGTATTTTTCGACAAAGAAAACACTGAAGCACGTATGTATGGCATTGAAATCTTCCTACAAACTCTCCTTGAAAACTTAATTTCTGGTTCTTCAAAACTCAAGTAAATCTATGATCCTTGCAGTTATGAAGGTAATTTTAGCAATTGCGCAAAGAAACCTGAAAAATTCAGGGTTTGAACCCTGGACTTGCGATGCCGGTGCGACGCTCTAACCAACCTAAGATATGAAGCCACTGAAATTTGTATGATTCATTTCATATATGGTTTCATTCATTGATTCGCTCATCACGGGATCATTTCAACCCACAAATGACCATCTTCCAACATCAGTGGCTTCTTAGCTCAGTTGGTTAGAGCGTGGCACTGGCATCGCGAGGTCACGGGTTCAAACCCCGTTGAAGTCCTGAATTTTTTAGGTCAAAATCGCGTTCATAAATGCGAGGATCATAGTCCCGGAATTTTATATACAAAATCCAGCATGAACCCTGAATCAACCTGTGGCTGCAAACGTGATTGGTGGCAGTCAAAAGGTAAAACGTTTGTTTAAAGGTAAACGTAATGGATCTCAAGCAGAACATTAATGGTTTCTCAACATTTTTGTTTCAGTCCTGCCAGTTGAACCAGCCATCTATATTGTGATGGGAGCAAACATTGGAACCTCGGTCACCAACACAATGGTAGCTTTGGCTCAAGCTGCTGAGCGAAATGAGTTCCGCCGTGCCTTTGCTGGAGCAGTTGTCCACGACATTTTCAACTGGCTCTCAGTGCTTGTCTTTCTACCGTTGGAGGTTATCAGTGGATACTTGAGGAGTTTAACTGGCCAGATTATCAAAGGTCTTGATCTGAGTGAAAGCAAGGAGACAAACCAAAAGTTGCTCAAAGTTGTCACAGAACCATTCACCAAGCTCATAATTCAAGTAGACAAGAAAGTCATCACAAAAATTGCTCTTGGCAAAGCAGAGTCTGGGGACGTGTCACTGATCAAGAATTGCAAAGTGGATATAATTGTTGAAAACAACAAGTCGTTTACAAATGAAACGACAAACAAAGTTTATTATAAACTGGTGAATGAAACAGTTCCCGGAACACCAAAATGTTCATTCCTTTTTGCAGACACTTCATTAAGTGACACAGAAGTTGGTGTTATACTCCTGGTGATATCCATAGTTCTTTTGTGCATATGCCTGATATGCATCGTTAAAATCTTGCACTCGATGCTGCGTGGCCAAATGGCAAAGATTATCAAGAAAACTATTAATGCAGACTTCCCTGGACCATTCAGACACCTGACTGGTTATCTGGCCATTCTGGTTGGAGCAGGTTTGACTATGTTAGTCCAATCTAGTTCCATCTTCACGTCAGCACTTACACCCCTCATTGGAGTTGGGGTCGTGTCCCTGGAGCGTGCCTTACCATTAACCTTGGGTGCAAATATTGGAACAACTGCAACCGGCATCCTGGCTGCCTTGGCATCTACTTCTAACTTGGGTAAAGCCCTTCAGATTGCCTTCTGTCATCTGTTCTTCAACATCTCTGGTATCATAGTATGGTATCCCATCCCTTACATGCGAAGAGTACCAATCAGTTTTGCAAAGACCCTTGGCAACAAGACTGCTGAGTACCGCTGGTTTCCTGTGGCATACCTGGCGTTGGCCTTCTTCCTTCTACCAGCAACTGTCTTTGGTTTGTCACTGGCTGGTTGGCAGATTCTTCTTGGTGTTGCAATTCCCTTCATACTTCTCTTCCTGTTCGTCATCATTGTGAACATCCTGCAGCGGAAAGCCCCCAGACACCTACCTAAAGCCTTGCAAGACTGGGAGTGGTTGCCAAAATGGACTAGATCCCTAGAGCCACTTAATCGCATGATCACCAGAGTTGCTGGGTTTAAAAAACTCTTGCGTCTCCGATAAAAGATCAATTGTCCCTTCCCCTTCTTACGGTGCCGGTCTGCAAGGGACATGCGATGCAAAATTTATTTTGTAACTAGCACTGTCACTTAATTATCTAGTACTGCTACTTATTATCTAGCACTGTCGCTTAATTATCTAGCACTGCTACTTATTATCTAGCACTGTCGCTTAATTATCTAGCACTGCTACTTATTATCTAGCACTGCCACTTACTATCTAGCAGTTCCACTTACTATCTAGCACTGCTACTTACTATCTAGCACATAAAAGCTAACCTTAGGCCTAATTAGGCCTAGATAATAAGTAGCAGTGCTAGATAAATAAGTGACAGTGCTAGATAATAAGTAGCAGTGCTAGATAAATAAGTGACAGTGCCAGATAATAAGTGACAGTGCTAGATAATAAGTGACACTGCCAGATAAATAAGTGACAGTGCTAGATAAGTAGAGTTTTTGGATTTGATGTCCCTTACAGGGCACCGTACCTTCTACTTAAAATGTGGAAAAAAATTTGCTTATAAGTGTGAACTGTTCATGTTTGTATCTTTCCATGTTAACATTTAGAATGTTAGTTCTTAGTTGCAAATTGAGCTCGTGACCAATGACTTCCGGTAGATGGTTTTGAACTTGATTATTTGTTATTGTTAATAGGGAGCTTCAGCACACTGATGCGTTTTTGAGACGCACATGGCAACCGGAAGAGAACATTTCACGATTTCACGTGCCATGACAGTGATGTCTCCCAGATTTTTATATTGATCATCACTAACGGAGAAAAAGATGCTTGGAAATGTAACTGTGGTTGTGTGAAGACAAGTTGAAAGGGAAACAGCTGACTTCCGGTTGCCATCCACGTCTCAAAATCACTGTTTCCTCTTCAGCAGGAGCTTGTCACCAGGTCTTCTCATACCTAGTTATCTTAGGTTCATGTCCCCAATATTTTTCCTCTTTATCAAATGCCTAAGTATGTGACATGACAGGTACATGGTGTGTTGATCGAGGTACCATTCTTTGAATACTATTTTAAGTATAAACAGTTTGAAAAAAAAGGTCCAAGGAGTGACGGTGTTGTGATTGGTTTAAGCCAGTTTCACAAAAAAACTTTCGACAAACGGTGTCATTCAGATGGATTGAATCCACACAACTGTATCATGTAATGGTAATCAAATGGTCTTAAGTCATTTCGCTATTTTACTGCAAAGACCTGGAACACGATACCAAATGCAATACGCGCCAAGGCTGGCACAAGAACATTTCTTCATGATATTCGTCGCCTAAAATTCTAGAAATTTTAGCTTTGGATTTCTTGTTTTTAATTACATGTACACGTTTTTTAATGCGACATACTGTTTGTATACACATATTTTACTTCATGAATATAGTTTCTAACATAGGTTGTACTTTTATTTTGTATATTTTTTAGTTGGTTGTAGGTTAATGTGAAA